>NC_091339.1:5682490-5692490 GCF_038502225.1 Cherax quadricarinatus
ATTGTGGTTAATGGTAAACAGAATTTATCCATAATATCAGTGTTATGTATTACCGATGTTCCACTAACCAGAGGCTTTATCAGTTCCAGACTTTGGAACAGAACTTCTCCAGGCTGAGGGACTGACAACCTCAAATCTACGACTTCAAGGGTGATGGACTGATTACATCGTCTTCACATCTCTACTGCTCCCGCCTACTTTCTGTACTCGACTGAAGAAGCCTTCTGTGTAGGCGAAACGTTTCGGAATAAAGTTGCCTAAATGTTGCCTATGTGTCTTATCTACCAACCTGTCGGTATTGTATACCATTTGATAATCATTCCCATGTGTTGCAGAAGTGTCTCAATTCTTCAACTTGTCGGTTTTCTAAACCATTCATCACATCTGTCAGACAAGGCAACATCATGGGATCTTGCCCAACCTTTGGACGACGACCTACTTACACTAGTGCAGGTCACACTGTGATCCCGCCTCCTCCTGCTTCACCTCATCTGACTGCAGTATATAAGCCACCTCTCTGGCCCTATGCTGCATTTCCTACAAGAGTGATGGACTGAACACATCGATTCCAGGTTGAGGGACTGATTATCTCAAACTTCTCCTCTCCTTACCCATTTCTACTTTGTATTGGACTGATGAAGCCACTGTGTGGCGAAACGTTTCTTCAATAAAGATTCCCATGTGTTGCAGAAGTGTCTCAATTCTTCAGATGTACACAGTTACCTGTGACTGGCACTTCAGATGTACACAGTTGCCTATGACTGGCCCTTCAGATGTACACAGTTACCTGTGACTGGCCCTTCAGATGTACACAGTTACCTGTGACTGGCCCTTCAGATGTACACAGTTGTCTGTGACTGGGACTTCAGATGTACACAGTTGCCTGTGACTGGCCCTTCAGATGTACACAGTTGCCTGTGACTGGCCCTTCAGATGTATACAGTTGCCTGTGACTGGCCCTTCAGATGTACACAGTTGTCTGTGACTGGCACTTCAGATGTACACAGTTACCTGTGACTGGCCCTTCAGATGTACACAGTTGCCTGTGACTGGCCCTTCAGATGTACACAGTTGCCTGTGACTGGCCCTTCAGATGTACACAGTTGTCTGCGACTGACACTTCAGATGCACACAGCTGTCTGCGACTGACACTTCAGATGTACACAGTTGCCTGTGACTGGCCCTTCAGATGTACACAGTTGTCTGCGACTGACACTTCAGATGTACACAGCTGTCTGCGACTGACACTTCAGATGTACACAGTTGCCTGTGACTGGCCCTTAAGATGTACACAGTTGTCTGCGACTGACACTTCAGATGTACGCAGCTGTCTGCGACTGACACTTCAGATGTACACAGTTGCCTGTGACTGGCCCTTCAGATGTACACAGTTGTCTGCGACTGACACTTCAGATGTACACAGCTGTCTGCGACTGACACTTCAAATGTACACAGTTGCCTGTGACTGGCCCTTCAGATGTACACAGTTGCCTGTGACTGGCCCTTCAGATGTACACAGTTGCCTGTGACTGGCACTTCAGATGTACACAGTTACCTGTGACTGGCCCTTCAGATGTACAAAGTTGCCTGTGATTGGCACTTCAGATGTACACAGTTACATGTGACTGGCTGTGGCATGCTATGAGTACGTTACATTTTATTCGGCGTGTGTCACACTTCCACATAGGCTGCCTCCCAACCAGTGAACCAGGTGTTAAAAGGGTTGAACGATCAGTAGGGTACCTGTCATTAAATCAGTACCTTGGTTCATTGGTCAGTCACAGACAAGCTCGCCAAAGCTGAAGCATCGTGGTTCACTTGTGCCAAGCGAACTGACAGACTTGTCTGAGCTGCTGGCTGATGATGGTGCACTCTCTCTCTCTGGCTTCTGGTTCTGCCATCTTTTGTCACTGTGTGCTACATTTAATATTCCACCTCTGTACGTAAGTGTACATACTTGTATATATCTGGCTAATTATATCTGGTGAAGAAAAATACAAGTTATATACTACAGTTGAGTTTTGTTTGCTCCACTTTGAATCCCATTACGACCAGGTCGCGGGCCGTACTGTACCTGCGTTCGTAATACTGGCACTTCAGATGTACACATTTGCTTGTGATTAGTAATGATTCTCATGTTTATGTGGAATAACCACCCCTCACTCTAGAGAGGGTCCTTGATTCCATTCAGGGCTCTTGATGCAAGGAAATGGACTTAACCGTCTCTGGATCAAACCTAAGTGCCTTCCATTCCTTAAGAGTTCAGTGCTCCCCGTGAATGTAATAATAATTATGAGAAATGGGAAGCACGTAACTATAATTGGTGATAATATTCTTGTTTACTCGTGATTAGTGAACGAGATTAGCAATGAGACGTTGGTAAGTGAAAGTGTTGTGTTACTGGTGTCACCAGTTTGGTGACACAGTCGCCATACTGGGTTGCCTGGGCGTGTTGGCCGAGTACTGTCAGTGTGTCAATCTGTCCCTTGCCATCGTAGCCATTGCTGCCACACCTGCCAACACCACCACCAAGTATGAGTATCCTCGCCACATTATCACCTGTTCTGCTGTAGGGATGAAATAATCTGTTTGGTGTAAAAATGTTGATTGTTTTTGAGACGTATTTTTAATGGAAACACTTGTATTATTTCTGATGAATGTAGTGTTCATGTGTGGGCGTGTGCTAACGTATACGTACTATTTTCTATATGGACTGGCATGTATGTGGTTGCAGGGGTTATGTCCTAGCTCTTTACCCCGCCTCTCAATTGGCACCGTGTGTGTACTCATCTAATTGTGGTTGTAGAGGTTGATTCGTAGCTCCTAGACCCGCCTCTTCACTGGTAGCTACTAGGTTACTCTCTCTCTGCTCCGTGTGCTTTATCTTATCTCTTCTTAAAGTTGTATGAATCCTGCCTCCACTACATCACTTTCCAGACTATTGCACTTTCTGACAGCTATGACTGAAGACATACTTCTTAACATCCCTGTGACTCATCTGAGTCTTCGGCTTCCAACTGTGACCCCTTGTTGCTGTGTTCCATCTCTCGCTTGTCCTCCAGTGTCGCCAGGTCGATTTCTCTTAACATCTCCTCGTAAGACATGCCCCTTAGCTCCAGGACTACTTTCGTTGCAAACCTTTGCACCACCTCTAATTTCCTGACGTGCTTGGCCAGTTGAGGATTCCAAACTGATGCTGCATACTCCAATATGGGCATGACATACACATTGTACAGAGTCCTGAACGATTCCTGAGATGTCTGAATGCTATTCTTAGGTTTGCAAGGCGTCCATATGCTACAGCAGTTATTTGGTTGATATGCGCCTCAGGAGATGCGCTTGGTATTATACTCACTCAAAGATCCTTTTCATTGAGTGAGGTTTGTAGTCTTTGGCCCCATAGACTGTACTATCTGCGGTCTTCTTTGCCCTTCCCCGATCTTCATGACTTTGCACTTTGTGAGATTGAACTCCAGGAGCCAGTTGCTGGACCTGGCCTGCAGTCTGTCCAGATCCCTTATCCCTTTCGTAGTTCTGTCTAGTCCTCCTCCGATTGAATTTTCCTAATTAACATCACATCGGCTGTAAGCAGGGACACTTCTGACTCTTTTCCTTCCGTCATGTCATTCACATATACGAGAAACAGTACCGGTCGTAGGACTGACCCCCGTGAAACCCCGCTCGTCACAGGCGCTCACTGACACCTCGTCATGTGCAATCTTTTGTCACCGTGTGCTACACTTAATATTCCACCTCTGTACGTAAGTGTACATACATGTATATATCTGGCTAATTCCCTGTTATAACTGTCAGCTTTTGCACTAATCTCTTGTGTGGGACTGTCAAAAACCTTACAGTCCAAGAAAACGCAGTCTACCCACCCCTCTCTTGTCTTACTGCTGTCACCTTGTCATAGAACTCCAGTAGGTTTGTGACACATGATTTCCCGTCCCTGAATCCGTGCTCGATGTTACTGATAAGCTCTTCTAAGTGCTCTACCACTCTTCTCTTAATAATCTTCTCCATGACTTTGTATACCATACATGTCAGTGACACTGGTCTGTGGTTCAATGCTGCGTGTCTGTCTCCTTTTTTTAAAAATTAGGACTACATTTGCTGTCTTCCATACTTCAGGTAGTCTTCTTGTTTCGATTGATGTGTTGATAATGGTACACAGAGTGCCTCTGCTCCCTACTCAAGACCCATGGAGAGATGTTATCCAGCCCCATCGCCTTTGAGGTATCTAGCTCACTTAACAGCCTCTTCACCTCCTCCTCGGTTGTATATATTTTGACAATCACTTGGTGTACCCCACTACTCCGTCTGTCTGGAGACCTTTCTATCTCCACTGTGATTACGTGTGTGTCTCAGTAGTAGTAACCAGTTACCAGTAACCACTGTGCCAGTTGACTCACGACCAACCGTCTCTGCCTGAGTCACTGTCTGAACTCATATTGCGCTGACCTGGCAGTATTCAAAGACCCTCTCACATATGGGTACTGTGGGCGGCCAGTCAGTCAGTTGGACGAGAGAGAGCAGAGAGACTAGGATACGGCTGTAAGGGCGCTACTCACCTTGTCTGTAATTATACGTACTACCAGCCTACGTGAGTATTTCTTTACCTAATCCACGTGTCGAACTCCCACATGATAAATGGTGGCAGCGGTGGGATGCGTGGATTAAGTTTTAAGGGTAATTCAAGACGTTAGAAGACTGTTTGTGAGTAGCCGGCAGGGTCAAAGGTGAACCGTCACCCACCAGCTACTCCCCTCACAACCTTCAGCCTGCAAGCCTGTTGCAGCCGTTTCAAGCTTCCTGGCTTAGTTCGTGTGCTAATTGCTTCAATCTCCGAGGGGTTGACCCGGATTTTGCAATTAAGCCAGTCAGTAAGCCAGACTGTAGAAGTGAACGCCAGTCAGCCTATCATCCAGCCTGTCTCCTGTCATCCACCTGCTCCTCCGTGCTTTGTGCATCGTTACACGTCTTCCAGTCAGCCATTCTCGTGGGGTAAGCCAGTCAGCCAACCCAGCTTCTAACCCAGCTGAGAGAGAGAAGTAAGCCACGCAGTAAGAAGTAAGCCAAGTTCCTCTGAAGTATTGTCTATATCGCTTTGTGCTCCCTGTTGGATGCTAAGAGTGGTTTGGCAAGTCCCTCTTCACGAGGACAGCCAAGAGCTAACTGCATTCTCCACTCCTACAGGTCATTATCACTTCCTCCGTATGGTGTTTGGATTACGATCTTCCCCTATCACGTTCTCAAGGCTCATGACTAATATCTTTAGAGGTCTCATAGGTAATGCACTTATGGTGTACTTAGATGACGTAATCATCATGTCTAAAGACGTGGATACACACTTGAAAAGACTTGATGTAGTACTTGGTAAGCTTGAAGAAGCCAATTTAAAGATCAAACTGTCTAAATGTCAATTTTTCAGATCAGAAATTAAGTTTCTTGGTCACGTAGTCACTCCTAGAGGGGTTACGACTGACCAAAGCAAAGTAACTGCAGTACTAAATTTTCCAACTCCCAAAACTGCTGATGCCGTAAGATCCTTTGTGGGCTTAGCAGGTTTTTATAGATCTTTCATTGCCAATTTTTCTTCCATAGCTGCTCCTCTAACTGAGTTGCTTAAGAAAGATGCTCCTTTTGTTTGGACCTTCCGTCAAGAAAGAGCATTCCAAACTCTAAAAGAAAAGCTAACATCTGCTCCAATTTTGAAATTTCCAGATTTTTCTAAGCCCTTCTATCTGACAACTGATGCTAGTTCAATTGGCATAGGTGCCGTACTAGCTCAGAAGACCGATGGCAAGTACAACGCAGTTGCATTTGCTAGCCGAGTCCTTACGAAGGCTGAACATAATTATACAGTAACTGAGCAAGAAGCTTTAGCAATAGTATGGTCTTTAAAGCACTTCCGAGACATTATTTATCAGTACTCTGTTCATGTCTTGACAGACCATGCTCCACTGATACCCTTATTCCAGAACAAACAACCTACTGGAAGGTTAGCCAGATGGACCTTGACTATCCAAGAGTTCAATCCCACCTTTGAGCATTTACCTGGCAAGTCAAATGTAGTCGCAGATGCCTTATCGCGACATGTTAGTATAGTAACTGCAGATCCTCCATTTAGTGCTGAAGACGTAAAGAATGCTCAACGAACAGATCCCATGTGGTCTGGTGTGATTCGATTCCTGCTCCAGGAAGATCTTATTCTGACTGTGAAGCCACCAGCACCCATCAGTGACTTTGTCATGAACCAAGAATTACTGTATCGAACAGCCGAGTTGGGTACTCCTAGCAGAAGAGTATACCAGTTAGTAATTCCACAGTCACTAGTGAATGTAGCCTTACAGCTAGTTCACGATGTACCAGGTGTTGCACACCCTGGTATGGATCGTTCAGTAAAACAAGCCAGATTGAAATACTTTTGGCCTCGTATGGCAACTGATATTTCTGAGTATGTTAAGAAATGTAGTGTCTGCATGCAACATAAAGGTAATGCTAATGGTCCTAATCCAATCCAAGTATATCCAACTACTAGCGAACCGTGGGAAAGAGTTGTGCTAGATTTGTTAACTAATTTCCAATGTTCCCTCCAAGGTAACAAACATCTGTGTGTTATGGTAGACCATTTCACCAGATATTGTGAGTTAGTTCCTATTGCAGATAAGACTGCCGAGACAGTAGCTAAAGCGTTTAAAGAACGCATTATCTGCAGGCATACCACTCCTAAGTCCCTAGTAACAGATAATGGAGGTGAATTCTGTAATGAAATTCTTGAAAATTTGTGTACCTTGTACAAGATCTCTAAATCCACCATTGTTCCTCATCATCCTGCCAGCAATGGGTTAGCGGAACGAACCAATAAGAAAGTACTTGATGTCTTGAGAGCCACTATCAATCCCAACAGTGAAACTTGGGATGAAGTTATACCTGATGTGCAGTGTGCTATAAATTCTGCTTACAATGTTTCTATAGGTGACACTCCACATTATGCATTGTATGGTGTAGATAAACGTTTGCCTTATGAGTTGTTATATTCTAATCCGAAACCAAATTACAACCCTGATGATTTCATAGCAACTCGTACCAGCTTAGCTCAAAGTGTTTTTAGAAGAATCCGTGAAACACTTCATAAATCAACAGCTGAATTTACAAGAGTCGCAAACACTCGAGCAAAGCCATCCAAAATCAAAGTAGGTTCGAGAGTTATGCTGATTAACTTTAACAAAACGTCTGCAATGCCAAAGCTTGATCAAAAGTTTGTTGGTCCTTATCGAGTAGTTGAACATATCACTGGTAATAAGTATAAGGTTAGAGAGATTAGTACTGGTCAGTATAAAGAATCGCATTTAGATCATATGAAGTTAGTATGTGATGATAATGATGTTCCAACCCAGACTAATGTGACAGACTCTGACAATCCTCCTGATCCTGTACTCTCTTCCTCTGATACTCAGTCAGACGATCAACCTGAATGTCGTTATTCCCTACGTACACGACAGGTATTGAGAAATCCTCAAGTATCATTTGTAACTTTCAATTCAGATTTGCCTCAAATACAGCATGAGTTAGCCAATGCTACAGAGTTTGATCCTCCCAGAGATGACACCCATTCTGCATATGTCAATCTCACCCTAGCAGAGTTGGGGTTAAATGTAAATAACCTGTATAGATGAATAATTACAGTATCAACTTATCAGTATTCAAGAATTTTTTTTTGTGTTCATGTTCTCTCCGCATTCTGAGAGTTAACAGTCTAGATTTGAGTGCACCGAATCTGCCTTTCTGTTAAACACTCTTTCTTTGTATATATTCCTCCCTCAGAATCCGTAGATCACGTGAATACAGATCGATCGATCAAAATTTTTTTTTATCACTTGTAATCTCAACGTTGAGTTCGATGTTCATTTGTTGAGTTTTAAGTTGTGCTATATTATACCTTGTATTGCATTACAGTTTCAGTTACGTAAGCTTCCATTCCAATGTTCTACTTATGTATGTTATAATGTTTAATTGTTGTGTACTTTAACATTGTATAGAATCAGCCCAAGCCGTATACCTGCCATCTCTAGTTTGTATTAGTTGTATGTCGGGACGACATACGTTAGCGTCGCCGAGCTCTCAGTAGT
The DNA here is from genome assembly GCF_038502225.1 of Cherax quadricarinatus. Taxonomy (NCBI): domain Eukaryota; kingdom Metazoa; phylum Arthropoda; class Malacostraca; order Decapoda; family Parastacidae; genus Cherax; species Cherax quadricarinatus. The sequence goes on from NC_091339.1 coordinate 5,690,626, forward strand.
AGTAACCAGTTACCAGTAACCACTGTGCCAGTTGACTCACGACCAACCGTCTCTGCCTGAGTCACTGTCTGAACTCATATTGCGCTGACCTGGCAGTATTCAAAGACCCTCTCACATATGGGTACTGTGGGCGGCCAGTCAGTCAGTTGTACGAGAGAGAGCAGAGAGACTAGGATACGGCTGTAAGGGCGCTACTCACCTTGTCTGTAATTATACGTACTACCAGCCTACGTGAGTATTTCTTTACCTAATCCACGTGTCGAACTCCCACATGATATGTGTGTGTGTGTGTGTGTGTGTGTGTGTGTGTGTGTGTGTGTGTGTGTGTGTGTGTGTGTGTGTGTTTGTATGTGTGTACTCACCTAGTTGTGGTTGCAGGGGTCGATTCACAGCTCCTAGCCCCGCCTCTTCACTGGCTGCTACTCGGTCACTCTTCCCGTTCCATGAGCTTTATCATACCTCTCCTTAAAGCTATGTATGGATCCTGCCTCCACTACATCACTATCCAGACTATTCCACTTCCTGACAACTCTTTGACTAAAGAAATACTTCCTAACATCCCTGTGGTTCTTCTGAGTCTTCAACTTCCAACTGTGACCCCTTGTTGCTGTGTCCCATCTCTGGAACATCCTGTCTCTGTCCACCTTGTCGATTCCTTTCAGTATTTTATATGTCGTTATTATATCCCCGCTATCTCTCCTGTCTTTAAGTGCCGTCAGGTCGATTTCCTTTACGTGGTGAATAAAAATGAATATCACTCTATTCAATAAAACTGGCAATTTAGGATTCATGGCGGCCACTGGCAGTGTGAGTCTTGTTCAGGAAACAACACCAGTGGTGATAATTTGAAGACGATCAGTTATGTCACGGATTCTAACCATTTCAATCTTTTTTTTTTACTGTTTTACTATTTTACTATATCAACAAATCTGCCTGGATACAATCGAAACTTAAAAGGCATTATCCTGGCCATAAAATACATTAACCATTAAGTACTGGATTCGTTCAGAAAGAAAGCGAGTACATATTATTTAACGTGGTTAAACTGGAATACAAATTCACAATATTTTTATAAACAAAACCGTCACATCTGCACATGTGAATTTCACTCTTCGCCATCATTAAAATTTTTGCACTATTTTGTGAATGTTTGAAGCTCCGCCATTGAAAATTTTGGAAGTTACCCGAAACATTCCAGGAAGATGGGAATATGTTCAAGAAGTTTGGTCATAGGGCACATTAATACGACAATTATTATAAGAATTTGGTGGTCTTTACCGCACATCATTGCTGACAGTCTGAAGTTGACTGGATGACAACTTTCTTGGCTTATGAACGAAGTATAATCCAAAAGTTAGAGGAAGAAGGAAAAAAAAAAAATCCAGCAACGTCTTAATATAGCCCCACTGAGGATACCTGAAAATCCGTTCTCATTCTCTCGTATGACCCCTCCTAAAGAAAATATTTAAATAATACATGCATAAATCGCACTCTCTTTCAAATCATTGTTACCTAAAAGCGTAAAAGCGATCCTATGCACCGTTCAACCAGGAAACACTAGGTAGTGTGATACCTGGAGTGTTTCGGGGGGTCACCGGCCCCCGCTTCCCGGTCACTAGGTAGTGTGATACCTGGAGTGTTTCGGGGGGTCACCGGCCCCCGCTTCCCGGTCACTAGGTAGTGTGATACCTGGAGTGTTTCGGGGGGTCACCGGCCCCCGCTTCCCGGTCACTAGGTAGTGTGATACCTGGAGTGTTTCGGGGGGTCACCGGCCCCCGCTTCCAGGTCACTAGGTAGTGTGATACCTGGAGTGTTTCGGGGGGTCACCGGCTCCCGCTTCCAGGTCACTAGGTAGTGTGATACCT
>NC_091339.1:5697490-5744990 GCF_038502225.1 Cherax quadricarinatus
GTGAGTGGTGCACTTAGGAGTCTGTGGAGACAAAGAACTTTGTCCTTGGAGGCAAAGAGGGGAATGTATGAGAGTATAGTTTTACCAACGCTCTTATATGGGTGTGAAGCATGGGTGATGAATGTTGCAGCGAGGAGAAGGCTGGAGGCAGTGGAGATGTCATGTCTGAGGGCAATGTGTGGTGTGAATATAATGCAGAGAATTCGTAGTTTGGAAGTTAGGAGGAAGTGCGGGATTACCAAAACTGTTGTCCAGAGGGCTGAGGAAGGGTTGTTGAGGTGGTTCGGACATGTAGAGAGAATGGAGCGAAACAGAATGACTTCAAGAGTGTATCAGTCTGTAGTGGAAGGAAGGCGGGGTAGGGGTCGGCCTAGGAAGGGTTGGAGGGAGGGGGTAAAGGAGGTTTTGTGTGCGAGGGGCTTGGACTTCCAGCAGGCATGCGTGAGCGTGTTTGATAGGAGTGAATGGAGACAAATGGTTTTTAATACTTGACGTGCTGTTGGAGTGTGAGCAAAGTAACATTTATGAAGGGATTCAGGGAAACCGGCAGGCCGGACTTGAGTCCTGGAGATGGGAAGTACAGTGCCTGCACTCTGAAGGAGGGGTGTTAATGTTGCAGTTTAAAAACTGTAGTGTAAAGCACCCTTCTGGCAAGACAGTGATGGAGTGAATGATGGTGAAAGTTTTTCTTTTTCGGGTCACCCTGCCTTGGTGGGAATCGGCCAGTGTGATAATAATAAAAAAAAAAATATATATATATATATATAAAATGTGTGTGTGTGTATGTGTGTGTCAGCTGTTTGGAGTGACATCTTTTTTGGGTCGCCCTGCCTAGGTGGGAGACAGTCGTCGACGTGTTGAATATGTTTACCTGGAGTTTACCTGGAGAGAGTTCCGGGGTTCAACGCCCCCGCGGCCCGGTCTGTGACCAGGCCTCCTGGTGGATCAGAGCCTGATCAACCAGGCTGTTGCTGCTGGCTGCACGCAAACCAACGTACGAGCCACAGCCCGGCTGGTCAGGAACCGACTTTAGGTGCTTGTCCAGTGCCAGCTTGAAGACTGCCAGGGGTCTGTTGGTAATCCCCCTTATGTATGCTGGGAGGCAGTTGAACAGTCTCGGGCCCCTGACACTTATTGTATGGTCTCTTAACGTGCTAGTGACACCCCTGCTTTTCATTGGGGGGAATGTGCATCGTCTGCCAAGTCTTTTGCTTTCGTAGTGAGTGATTTTCGTGTGCAAGTTCGGTACTAGTCCCTCTAGGATTTTCCAGGTGTATATAATCATGTATCTCTCCCTCCTGCGTTCCAGGGAATACAGGTTTAGGAACCTCAAGCGCTCCCAGTAATTGAGGTGTTTTATCTCCGTTATGCGCGCCGTGAAGGTTCTCTGTACATTTTCTAGGTCAGCAATTTCACCTGCCTTGAAAGGTGCTGTTAGTGTGCAGCAATATTCCAGCCTAGATAGAACAAGTGACCTGAAGAGTGTCATCATGGGCTTGGCCTCCCTAGTTTTGAAGGTTCTCATTATCCATCCTGTCATTTTTCTAGCAGATGCGATTGATACAATGTTATGGTCCTTGAAGTTGAGATCCTCCGACATGATCACTCCCAGGTCTTTGACGTTGGTGTTTCGCTCTATTTTGTGGCCAGAATTTGTTTTGTACTCTGATGAAGATTTAATTTCCTCGTGTTTACCATATCCGAGTAATTGAAATTTCTCATCGTTGAACTTCATATTGTTTTCTGCAGCCCACTGAAAGATTTGGTTGATGTCCGCCTGGAGCCTTGCAGTGTCTGCAATGGAAGACACTGTCATGCAGATTCGGGTGTCATCTGCAAAGGAAGACACGGTGCTGTGGCTGACATCCTTGTCTATGTCGGATATGAGGATGAGGAACAAGATGGGAGCGAGTACTGTGCCTTGTGGAACAGAGCTTTTCACCGTAGCTGCCTCGGACTTTACTCTGTTGACGACTACTCTCTGTGTTCTGTTAGTGAGGAAATTATAGATCCATCGACCGACTTTTCCTGTTATTCCTTTAGCACGCATTTTGTGCGCTATTACGCCATGGTCACACTTGTCGAAGGCTTTTGCAAAGTCTGTATATATTACATCTGCATTCTTTTTGTCTTCTAGTGCATTTAGGACCTTGTCGTAGTGATCCAATAGTTGAGACAGACAGGAGCGACCTGTTCTAAACCCATGTTGCCCTGGGTTGTGTAACTGATGGGTTTCTAGATGGGTGGTGATCTTGCTTCTTAGGACCCTTTCAAAGATTTTTATGATATGGGATGTTAGTGCTATTGGTCTGTAGTTCTTTGCTGTTGCTTTACTGCCCCCTTTGTGGAGTGGGGCTATGTCTGTTGTTTTTAGTAACTGTGGGACGACCCCCGTGTCCATGCTCCCTCTCCATAGGATGGAAAAGGCTCGTGATAGGGGCTTCTTGCAGTTCTTGATGAACACAGAGTTCCATGAGTCTGGCCCTGGGGCAGAGTGCATGGGCATGTCATTTATCGCCTGTTCGAAGTCATTTGGCGTCAGGATAACATCGGATAGGCTTGTGTTAATCAAAATTTGTGGCTCTCTCATAAAAAATTCATTTTGATCTTCGACTCTCAGTCTGGTTAGCGGCTTGCTAAAAACTGAGTCATATTGGGATTTGAGTAGCTCACTCATTTCCTTGCTGTCATCTGTGTAGGACCCATCTTGTTTAAGTAGGGGCCCAATACTGGACGTTGTTCTCGACTTTGATTTGGCATAGGAGAAGAAATACTTTGGGTTTCTTTAGATTTCATTTATGGCTTTTAGTTCTTCCCGCGATTCCTGACTCCTAAAGGATTCCTTTATCTTAAGTTCGATGCTTGCTATTTCTCTGACCAGTGTCTCCCTACGCATTTCAGATATATTGACCTCTTTTAGCCGCTCTGTTATTCTTTTCTGTCGCCTGTAAAGGGAGCGCCTGTCTCTTTCTATTTTACATCTACTCCTCCTTTTTCTTAGAGGAATAAGCCTTGTGCATACATCGAGTGCCACCAAGTTAATCTGTTCTAGGCATAAGTTGGGGTCTGTGTTGCTTAGTATATCTTCCCAGCTTATATCGGTTAGGACTTGGTTTACTTGGTCCCACTTTATGTTTTTGTTATTGAAGTTGAATTTGGTGAATGCTCCCTCGTGACTAGTCTCATTATGTCGGTCTGGGGCTCCACGCATACATGTCTGAACCTCAATTATGTTGTGATCTGAGTATATTGTTTTTGATATGGTGACATTTCTTATCAGATCATCATTGTTAGTGAAGATGAGGTCTAGTGTATTCTCCAGTCTAGTAGGCTCTATTATTTGCTGGTTTAAATTGAATTTTGTGCAGAGATTTAAAAGCTCGTGTGAGTGTGAGTTTTCATCAGAGCTGCCTCCTGGTGTTATTACTGCAACAATATTATTTGCTATATTCCTCCATTTTAGGTGCCTTAAGTTGAAATCCCCCAGGAGCAAGATGTTGGGTGCAGGAGCTGGAAGATTTTCCAGACAGTGGTCAATTTTTAACAGCTGTTCCTGGAATTGCTGGGATGTTGCATCCGGAGGCTTGTAGACTACCACAATGACTAGGTTTTGGTTCTCGACCTTTACTGCTAAAACTTCCACTACATCATTTGAGGCATTAAGCAGTTCTGTGCAAACAAGTGACTCTGCAATGTACAGGCCACCCCCCCCCCCCTTTTGCCTGTTCACTCTGTCACATCTGTATAGGTTGTAACCTGGGATCCATATTTCGTTGTCCAAGTGATCCTTTATGTGGGTCTCAGTGAAAGCCGCGAACATTGCCTTTGCCTCTGCAAGCAGTCCACGGATGAAAGGTATTTTGTTGTTTGTTGCTGGCTTTAGACTCTGTATATTTGCAAAGAAGAATGTTATCGGACTGGTGGTATTGTTGGTACTGGGGGGGGGATTTTTTTTCCGGCATTAGTATCTGTATCTGTTGGTTTGGAGTGGAGGCCATCGACTGTGGTTCCACTCCAGGAATGACTGGATTTGGTGTACGATTTCTGCCATTTCCTGCCAGTTTTTTTCCTTCCTGGCACTAAAAAACCTCTCCCTCTTGAGTGGCTGTGGCTACCCAGGTTTTCCCATGGCCTGGATGTTTTGTATCTTTTTGTCCCTTTAGATGGTATGCCTGGCAATTTAAGTTATAGCACAGTCTTTCCTGTACTGAAGAGGTACACAGTTCAGGGTGAAAAAGCTTACAGGAAGGGAGTTTGCATTTTCCTGTTGTCATATGGGCATGGCATTTTCTAGGGTGGTCATAGTTGCACGTCCCATCTATTTTTCCAGATTTCCCATGCCTGCAGATACCAAGTGCATAGTATGTGCACAGGCTTGGTTTCCGTTTGCCTTGGGTTTCTGTGACTGTATTTCCTGTTGGTGCATGTTTCCCTGTCTTACTCCTATCCTCCCTAGCACCAACAATGGAGCTCCCACCAGTTGTTTTTGGTAATATATCCTCACTATTGCTAGTGGAGTCCTCTTGTTTGCTATTTCCTGCGGTATTTCTAGTTTGCAATATTGGTTTTATCTTATCTTTGACTACACTTGTTTCCCCACTACGGCTCCTGTCCCCTATGAGATCATTTATATGTATTCCTTCCTGCGTATAATTCCCGACTACCTGGACAAAATCTCCAGCTTCACCATTACTGTCTCCCAGGACAGCACCTCCAGCTTCACCATTACTGTCTCCCAGGACAGCACCTCCAGCTTCACCATTACTGTCTCCCAGGACAGCACCTCCAGCTTCACCATTACTGTCTCCCAGGACAGCACCTCCAGCTTCACCATTACTGTCTCCCAGGACAGCACCTCCAGCTTCACCATTACTGTCTCCCAGGACAGCACTATCAGCCCCACATTTACTGACTACCAGGACTTCACCTCCAGCCTTACAGTTTCTGACTACATGGCCAATATCAAGGGCAGTACCATTCAGCCCAGACTTTTTATGTTCCCATCTGTTGTAGAAAGCTTCCAGGTTTTCTATGAAAGCAGCTTTGATGTTGTCCTCTTTTAATACCCTTGTGATTTTAGTCCACAGATTTATCTCATTTGGGCATACCCAAAAACACTTCCCTGTTTTAATACTGCTTGTAGCTAGTTCTTGGATATCTGCACAAGGGGCGTGACACCAATTTCCACAAAAATGACAATTTATTCATGTGGAAGCCCGTTTGTTTGATTGACCACAGACTACACAGAGCTTCATAATGATTTGAATGGTTGATTTACTGTAATTCTACTAGCAACCTCTTGAATATTCTATTAATAACCTCCTTAAATGAAGCTCTAGCTATTTGTATTTCTGTTTCTAACTGTTTTTGTATATTGGACAGCTTACCGTGCACGTTCCTGATTTATATTTATTGTTTGTGTTTGATAAGGGCGCCTACAACCCCATCCGTTTACAGTCTGCTTTATTGTCCAACGAATCCGTTTGAAACCAGTCAAGGGTTCGGACCAGTCAAGGGTTCGGACCAGTCAAGGGTTCGGACCAGTCGATCTGATCTGATCAGTGGGTCACTTATTTAAAACATACTGGTCGGTGATTTGAGCTAACACATGAAGGATCTACTGGAAATTATCTACCCGAGTAATATGTGATTTAATTGATACAAAAGTATAACTTGCATATTGAAGAAACCGGTGACTGCTGGCAACTTCTACAATGACGAACGGTCGAGCCTCAACCCTTGTTTATCAATCGCTGTATCTAGCTTTTCTATTTTTTTTTCGTCTCCACCACAATAAATGCTATATTATCACAATAGTTGACTGGTGGAAATTTTGGAGGAAGGACGCTTTTTCTGTAGTAATAATTGCTTCTCGTTGTGTATATTGCGACCGCTGGTAACTACAGGTTATATGAAATTCACAGTATACGTCTGGTATTTCAAGAAAAAAGAAACTAATGAAAGTCACTCCACTCCACTAAGTACCATTATAATACTGGTTAGTTGCTACTACAGCACTGTATTCTGCTATTCACTGGTATCCCTAGATTATATGCGAGTACACTACCAGGCCAGGAAGATTATTAAAACAGCTGACCTGTGGTAAGTTTCTGGCGACTTCTGGCACCTGCCTCTATAGGCTTATCACTTCATTTACAAATTCACCTGTTTTCAAATGACACTTTAGCCTTTATCATCAATATACTAGGGAGCCACTGTAGTATACACTATACACTATGTATACACAATGTTATCAGGGAGACTTTCCTCTGACACGAAAAGTTCAATTATTATTATTTTGCACACGGAACACAGGCCTATGATTCCCCTCTGGCAGTAAACTCTGCTAGGTAGTGCACACTAATTCTCCTTTTTTGACTCAGTATATAATGTTTTCCGCCCAAGATTGGTTCCAGGCGCTAGAGGGATGTATCGTATAGGATTGATGACACAAATTAAAGTTCTAGCACGTAAGAGCGACCGTGAAAACACGAGAAAACCCGGAGCACAACGAGGCACGCTGACACGCCGTACAGAAACCACATGAGATGTGTGTGTGTGTTTCATAAGAGAATGCGCTATATCAGTATAAGAACAATTCTTAAATTATTTAATGTAATAATAACTGACAAATAACAACTACGACAGCCCAATCTTCATAAGTGTACAAATAAAACGTTCCCAAGATTACTTCTCATTATATTTAAAGTAAGCTTAGGTGCACCTTCCACACATGTACTACAAGTAATTTTGTTAACACCCTGATAATTCCTTTTAATTGATACAGAGAATAATCTTAATTATACGTAACTATATTGTAACAGTTTGTCTAACAGAGGAGTATTCGTGTTTGTAAGTATGTTCACGTGATTTAACGTTGCAACAAGCATTTATTATAAACATTATTTATTTGCTAATAAATGAAGCATGGTAGTACACTAAATACAATTTGTCTGAAAGATAGGGAAAGAAACACGTTTTTCACGGTACGAGTCCAGAGACTGGAGTTAGCCAGTAGTTGGTTACTAACGTCACCTCGTTCATTATTCCAGCCCAAGAGCATAACTATGAAAGATTATATTAGTTGTTTATAAAACTAGATTTTACATTAGTGCTCTCGTTTGTTTTAAATCAGTGATAAAGAGCTTATTACAAGGGAATAAGAAAATTTTCACTAGGTTTTCTGTACTATGAATTATATTGAAATATTTAGACATCTCTCCAGTCTTTAATAACTGAATTACAAGTTTTGAATTATTTCACATTTATTACATAATAATTCAGGGTGTAAGAAAATATGCTGGCAAGTTTATATTTGAAAACTCCTACTACAAACTCCCGGAGATATTTCGTGGTGATCATTGTTTGTTGTAGGTCTTGTGTGAGAGGTGACGTCAGTAGTTACCTGGGCTGGCCACACCTGCAGCACCTCTCATACCCTGGGCTCGGCCTCCACAGTCCTTTGTTTCACAAGACTCTGTTATTTCCTTGACACATCTAGATCTTGGGGTAGCCAAGTGCTCTATATACTTTGCATTCAAGGTGAATCCTATCCAGGTTAATGACTGTATAATTTGAGGTGTATGCGGTAATGAACATCTTAGTTAAGAAATATACAATCCACGCATCCCTCTCTCTAGCCTCAATTTCACTATTTGTCATAAAACTCTAGAAGATTTGCTATCTCTAAAGCCATGCTAGCTGTTGTTTACGAACCCATTCCTTTCAAGGTGCTCCACTGCTCTTCTGATAATCTATTCCACAACCATATATACTCTGCATGTCAGTGACACCGACCAGTAGTTTAACGTATTCTGTGTCCAGTCTGCCCTCATCTTCTCCAGTTCGTATTTGTTCAGATTGAATTTGAAAAGCCAATGTAGTCTGCTGATGTCTCCATTGAGTTTATCATTGTCCTTTCCTGTTCTTGTTTTCCTCATTTATTTTACCTCGTCAGAAACCAGTGACACATACTGTAGGACTCAGCCCTCTGACAGAACCCTGGTCGTTACTCTCTCCCATTCTGATGTCTCTTCCTTTACTGTTACTCTACGTTCTGTCATTAAGGTACGCATTGACCCACTGGAGAATTCCGCCTTTTAACCGTGTCTGTTCTGTTAATTTGTGGACTAATTTCTGGTGTGGTATTGTATCAGATGCTTTCTTGCAGTCCCAGAAGATGAAGTCCACCCACCCCTGTCTTTCTTGTTTTATCTCTGTCACTGTCATAGAACTCCATCAAATTTGTAGGGCAGGATTTTACATCTGAAAACCATGCTGGGTTTCTGTAAAGTATCTTCTCTTTGTGTGGTGCAAATTTTTTTTTATCTTCTCCAGAACTTTTCATAGCATGTATATTACAGATATTGGTCTGTAATTCAGTTCTTCCTGTCTCTCCTTTTAATATAAGGGAGCCCCATTTGCATTTTTTAAATTTTCTTGTGTGTGTGTGTGTGTGTGTGTGTGTGTGTGTGTGTGTGTGTGTGTGTGTGTGTGTGTGTGTGTGTGTGTGTGTGTGTGTGTGTGTGTCTGTCTGTCTGTCTGTCTGTCTGTGTCTGTGTCTGTGTCTATGTGTCTGTGTGTGTGTACTCACCTAGTTGAGGTTGCATGGGTCGAGTCCAAGCTCCTCTGTGTGTGTGTCTGTGTCTGTAGGTGTGTCTATGTCTGTGTGTGTGTCTTTGTCCGTGTGCGTCTATGTGTGTGCTCACCTAATTGCTCGCCTAATTGTGATTGCAGGGGACAAGTCATAGCTCTTGGACCCGCCTCTTTACTAGTCGCTACTAGGTCCGCTCTCTCCCTGCTCCATGAGCGTTATCATACCTCTTCTTAAAACTATGTATGGATCCTGCCGCCACTATACCACTCTCCAGACTGTTCCACTTCCTGACCATTCTGCCCCCCCCCCCAGCCCTCCTGTCCTCCAGTGTTATCAGATTGAGTTCCCTTACCCTCTCCTCGTAGGGCAAACCCTTCAACTCTAGGACTAGTATTGCTACAAACCTTTGCATTTACGCTTTCTCTAATTTCTTGACGTGTTTCACCAGGTGTGGGTTCCATACTGGTGCTGCATACTCCATAAGAACATAAGAAAGAAAGAACATTGCAACAGGCCTACTGGCCTATGCGAGGCAGGTCCAGTTCTCCCACCAGCTTAAGCCAATGCCTTGACCTAGTCAGGTCAGTCACGTCAATTAAGGGAGGAGCACGGCATCCGACCTAGTAGCACAATCTAGTCAGGTCCAACTCACACCCACCTACACCCACTCATATATTTATCCAACCTATTTTTAAAACTACACAACGTCTTAGTTTCTATGACGGTACTCGGGAGTTTGCTCCACTCATCCACAACTCTATTACCAAACCAGTGGTTTCACCCCACTCGACACATGCACCCACTATGACACCTCGTCTCGTACCAACACACGTTGTGTCCTTCCTGTCAGGAAAGATTCCCTCCATTGCAGTACTTTCCTTCCTATTCCTGCCTGCTCCTCTAGCTTTTCAACCAGTCTCTTGTGTGGTACTGTGTCGAAAGCCTTCTTGCAGTCCAAGATGCAGTCTATCCATCCCTCTCTTCTGTTACTTTGTCATAGAACTCCAACAGGTTTGTGATGCAGGATCTTCCTTCCATGAAGGCGTGCTGGTTGTCATGTATGAGCCCATTCCTTTCTAGGTGCTCCACCACTCTTTTCCTGATAATCTTTTCCATAACTTTACATGCATGTCAGCAACACTGGTCAGTAATTTAATGCAGCTTGTCTGTTTCCTTTCTTAAAAATCGGGACTACATTTACTGTCTGCCACACCTCAGGCAGTTGCCCTGTTTCAATAGATTTATTAAAGATTGTTGTTAGTGGCACACACAGTGCGTCTGCCCCTGCCTTTCTCAGGGCTCAAGGAAAGATATTATCTGGGCCCACCATCTTCGAGGTATCTATTCCCTAGCAGTTTCTTCACCTCCACTTCGGATGTGTGCAGTGTGTCCAGCACTTGCTGGTGCACCCTACCACCTCGGTTTGCTGGAGGCCTCTCTGTCTCCACTGTGAATACCTCCCTGAATCGCGAGCCAAGCTCTGCACATACTTCCTGATCGTTCACTGTGAGCTCCCCTCCTTCCTTCCATCTTCAACCTGAACATCTGGTCCCTGACTGTTTTTTCCTCCTGATGTGGCTGTATAACAACTTTGGGTCAGATTTGGCTTTTGATGCTATGTCATTCTCATTGATACTGGGTTTCTCTCCTTATCCAGACTTATTAATTTCTGGCTCTTTGGCTCAACTCCATGTTTTCCTGTGTCCTTTGCCTTCAATACTTTTTACATACTCTAGCACATTTGGCTTTGGCCTCTCCATGCCTCCTGGTAAACCATGGGCTCACTCTGGTTGTTTTTGTTGCCCCTTGGTACGAACTTCTCCACTGCCTCCCAGCACTTTGTGGTCACATTTTCCATCATTTCCCTCTAGCTCGCTTGCCCACTGCACCTCATGTAGGAATTGTCTCATACTTGTGTACTCACCTTTTTGAAAGTTTGGTTTCTCCTGTCCTTCTCGTGCTGCTTCACTCTCCACTGTTAATTCTACTATGTATTCGAAACTCAAAACCACGTGGTCACTAGCGCTTAGGGGCCTTTCATGTGTGATATCGTCTATGACTGAACTGTTCAAGGTGAATACGAGGTCTAGGTTTGCTGGTTCGTTGTCTCCTCTCTCTCTGGGCGTGTCCCTAACATGTTGGTACATAAAGTTTTCTAGTGCCACCTCCAGCATCTTCACACTCCATGTCTCTGGTCCCCCATGTGGCTCCAGATTCTCCCAGTCATTCTCCTTAAGGTTGAAATCCCCAGAGATTATTAACTTAGCCCTGCTCATGTATGCCCTTCTGGCAATATCAGCTAGTGTCTCCACCCTCACTCTGTTGCGCTCATCATATTCCTGTCTTGGCCTCCTGATGTTCGGTGGCAGGTTGTACATCACTACTATTATCACTTTTGGTCCCCCAGTATGAAATGTTCCTGCTATGTAGTCATCCGCGACTCCTCTGGCTAGTCCTCCCTTCTCTTCAAAACTCCATTGGTTTTTGATGAGTAGCGCAACTCCTCCTCCCCCTTTGCTTCCCCTGTGTGTACTCACCTAATTGTACTCACCTAATTGTGATTGCAGGGGTCGAGACTCAGCTCCTGGCCCCGCCTCTTCACTGATCGCTACTGGATCCTCTCTCTCTCTGCTTCCTGAGCTTTGTCATACCTCTTCTTAAAACTATGTATGGTTCCTGCCTCCACTACTTCACTTGCTAGGCTATTCCACTTGCTGACAACTCTATGACTGAAGAAATACTTCCTAACGTCCCTGTGACTCGTCTGAGTCTTCAGCTTCCAGTTGTGACCCCTTGTCCCTGTGTCCCCTCTCTGGAACATCCTATCTCTGTCCACCTTGTCTATTCCCCGCAGTATCTTGTATGTCGTTATCATGTCTCCCCTGACCCTTCTGTCCTCCAGTGTCGTCAGTCCGATTTCCCTTAACCTTTCCTCGTACGACATTCCCTTGAGCTCTGGGACTAGCCTTGTTGCAAACCTTTGTACTTTCTCTAACTTCTTGACGTGCTTGACCAGGTGTGGGTTCCAGACTGGTGCTGCATACTCCAGTATGGGCCTAACATACACAGTGTACAGTGTCTTGAACGATTCCTTATTAAGGTATCGGAACGCTATTCTCAGGTTTGCCAGGCGCCCGTATGCTGCAGCGGTTATTTAGTTGATGTGTGCCTCCGGTGATGTGCTCGGTGTTATGGTCACCCCAAGGTCTTTCTCCCTGAGTGAGGTCTGTAGTCTTTGTCCACCTAGCCTATACTCTGTCTGCGGTCTTCTTTGCCCCTCCCCAATCTTCATGACTTTGCATTTGACTGGATTGAATTCGAGAAGCCAGTTACTGGACCACATGTCCAGCCTCTCCAGGTCTCTTTGCAGTCCTGCCTCATCCTCGTCCGATTTAATTCTTCTCATCAACTTCACGTCATCTGCGAACAGGGACACTTCAGAGTCTATTCCTTCCATCATGTCGTTCACATATATCAAAAATAGCACTGGTCCTAGAACTGACCCCTGTGGGACCCCGCTCGTAACAGGCGCCCACTGTGATACCTCTTCACGTACCATGACTCGTTGCTGCCTCCCTGTCAGGTATTCCCTTATCCATTGCAGTGCCCTTCCTTTTACGTGTGCCTGATCCTCCAGCTTCTGCACTAATCTCTTGTGGGGAACTGTGTCAAAGGCCTTCCTGCAGTCTAGGAAAACGCAATCTACCCAACCCTCTCTCTCGTGTCTTACTTCTGTTACCTTGTCACAAAACTCCAGGAGGTTTGTGATACAAGATTTGCCTTCCATGAACCCATGCTGGTTTTCATTTATAATCTTGTTCCTTTCCAGGTGTTCGACCACTCTCCTCCTGATAATCTTCTCCATGACTTTGCACACGATACATGTCAGAGACACAGGTCTGTAGTTTAGTGCCTCGTTTCTGTTTCCTTTCTTAAATATGGGGACTACATTAGCTGTCTTCCATTTCTCAGGTAGTTGCCCAGTTTCAAGGGATGTGTTGAAGATTGTGGTTAGAGGCACACACAGCATCTCTGCTCCTTCTCTAAGGACCCATGGGGAGATGTTGTCCGGTCCCATCGCCTTTGAGGTGTCAAGGTCACTTAAGAGCTTCTTCACCTCCTCCTCAGTTGTTCGTATGTCATCCAACACTTGTTGGTATATTCCCTCTTGATGTTCCCTTCTGTTCTGTCTTCCCACAGCCCTTCCTGTCTCTACTGTAAAAACTTCCTTAAATCTCCTGTTCAGCTCCTCACATACCTCCTGATCATTTCTTGTGAGTTCTCCACCTTCTGTCCTTAATCTGATCACCTGGTCTTTGACTGTTGTCTTCCTCCTGATGTGGCTATACAACAGTTTCGGGTCAGTCTTGATTCTCGATGCTATGTCATTTTCATACTGTCGCTGGGCCTCCCTCCTTACCTGTGCGTACTCATTCCTGGCTCTGCGGCTGATCTCCCTATTTTCGTGTGTTCTCTGCCTTCTGTACTTTTTCCATTCTCTATTGCACTTTGTTTTTGCCTCCTTACACCGTCGGGTGAACCAGGGGCTTGTTCTGGTCTTCCCGTTGTTACTGTTGCCCTTGGGAATGAACCTTTCCACTGCCTCCTTGCATTTTGTTGCTACATATTCCATCATTTCATTTACTGGCTTTCCTGCCAGTTCTCTGTCCCACTGGACCTCCCGCAGGAAGTTCTTCAACCCTATGTAGCCCCCTCTTTTATAGTCAGGTTTTTCCCATTCTACTCCTGTTATTCTCTCCACTTGCAGCTCTACTATGTATTCAAAGCACAGAACCACGTGGTCGGTAGCTCCTAGGG
Organism: Cherax quadricarinatus; assembly: GCF_038502225.1. Taxonomy (NCBI): domain Eukaryota; kingdom Metazoa; phylum Arthropoda; class Malacostraca; order Decapoda; family Parastacidae; genus Cherax; species Cherax quadricarinatus. Next base: position 5,710,905 of record NC_091339.1, read on the forward strand.
GACTCTCATACTTGATGTCCTCAATGTCTGAGCTGCCCAGGGTGAACACAAGGTCCAATCTTGCTGGTTCATCCTCCCCTCTCACTCTGGTAGTGTCCTTAACATGTTGGTGCATGAGGTTTTCCAGCACCACGTCCAACATCCTGGCTCTCCATGTTTCGGGACCCCCATGTGGCTCCAGGTTTTCCCAGTCAATCTCCCTGTGGTTGAAATCCCCCATAACCAGCAACTTTGCTCTGCTGGAGTGAGCTCTTCTTGCCACCTCAGCAAGTGTGTCCACCATTGCTCTGTTGCTCTCTTCATATTCCTCTCTTGGCCTCCTGCAGTTCTGTGGTGGATTATACATCACTGCAATGACCACTTTGTGTTCCCCCGACTGAAGTGTACCTGCTATGTAGTCTCTTTCTCCCGTCTCATCTATTCCTTCCATTTTCTCGAATTTCCATCTGTTTTTTACGAGCAGAGCAACCCCACCTCCCCCTGCCCCTTCTATCTTTCCTCATGATCTGGTATCCTGGTGGGAAGATTGCATCTGTTATTGTCTCCATGAGTTTTGTTTCTGTAACTGCTATGATGTCTGGGGACTTCTCATTGATTCTTTCTTGCCATTCCTCATGTTTATTCGTTAATTCATCTGCATTTGTGTACCAAACCTTCAACTTCTGTTCTAATACTGTAACTGTGGTGCGGGGGGTGGAAACAGAGGGATCGGTGTGTGATGGTTGGTTTGGATTGTTCAGTTGCCTTGGGGGTGTTGTGGCTGGAGTCCTTCTGCAGGTGTTTCTGGGGGGTGCGCTTGTCCTTCCATTTGATCCTGGGTTATTCTGCTCTCCTTTTTCATTTTCTCCCATTTCTCCTTTCGTTTTTGAACTCTCTCTTTCATTGTCTTCCTTTCGTCCTGTGTTCTGTCTCGGTCGAGGTACACACTCCGGAACTCCTGCTTCCCTCTCAGCCGTGCTTTCTCCTGCAGGATCATGGTTCGGGTTGATTCTGCCTTGAAAATTACTTTGAGAGGCCGATTCCTTTTCTTTGTGAACCACCCAATTCTCCGAAAATTTGCCACCTGGGTCATGTCCCCCTCGCCTATCACCTTCATGATGTCTTCAATCGCTTTTTTCTCCTCCTGCTTTCTTTCATCATAAGTTTCCCCTTTAGCTTCGTCTAGCCCATAGACAAACACGGATCTCTCCCTTTCCACCTCCCACTGTGACTCCCATTGCATCCTCTGATGTGTTTTAGTTCCTTCCCGTGGAGTGTGTTTGTGTGTGTGTGTGTGTGTGTGTGTGTGTGTGTGTGTGTGTGTGTGTGTGTGTGTGTGTGTGTGTGTGTGTGTGTGTATGTATGTGTGTGTAATTACCTATGTGTGGTTGCAGGGGTTGAATCCTACCCAGGGCCGTGGGAGAAATGACCCCTGAAACACACTCTAGGCAGGTAGAGTTACAGGGTTCCGGTGTTCCAGGGTTCCAGTATTCCAGGGTTCGTGGTTTCCAGGCTTCCGGTATTCTTAATTTTCAATATTCCTACGTTCCAGTCTTCCTAGGTTCCAGGGTTCCTAGGTTCCAGGGTTCCTAGGTTCCAGGGTTCCTAGGTTCCAGGGTTCCTTATTTTAATTAAAAATTAAAAGAAACTATGAAACTATTCAAAATTCAAATTTATGTTTAGTTTTTTATTCATAAACACCAACACTGCAGATTAATATAATAATAACTAATCTAGTGATGGCAAAACTCCTAACTTATGATTATTAATACTTTCCTAATTTAATATACTTTAATATACTAACTTAAACAACACGGGAACTTAGCCTTTGTCTTTGTTCACATATTCCTCATTTGACCATTAAATCAGCAGAGCAACGACGTCCAATAAGAGAAGGAACCACAAGAGTATCTTGATGGCAGTTGAGACGGGCAGACTCTGTGGTGTCTAAGATAGAATATGCTAAGATTTGTTCGGATTTTTAACCCGGAGGGTTAGTTACTCAGGATAACCCAAGAAAGTTACTACATCATCGAGGACTGTTTGTCTTAAATCCACTGGGAGAGCTAAACGCTGCCACAATAAAATGTCACATTAGTTTCACTTGTGTCCTTTTACCTAACATATTGTCGGTAATTTTACCAACATTATCACGAGGTTTAAGCAAACATCATCAACATTTCCACGCATGCCGTGGATTGAACCACGGACACTCAGTGTGTGGGGCGAGTGCGTTGCCAACCGAGCCACGGGACACGAAGAAGACTAGCTTATATATCCCACGGTCTACACATCACCTCCGACTGGTGCAATACTGGGTGACGTCAGTGAAATGAGCCCTGCAGTGTTATCCTCAGTTCTCTAGCAAAAACTACTGATGAAAAATCCATATTTACACAAACTCAAAATACGTCTTTGTAACTAAATTCAAAAGAAATTTAGTTCCTAAAACAGCAAAAAAAAAAATCAGTAATGGTAGAATTACCAACAAGAATGTTAGATGAACTGACACAGATGCAACTGATGTGACATTTTATTGTGGCAACGTTTCGCTCTCCAGGCTTGACAAAGCTCCTGGAGAGCAAAACGTTGCCACAATAAAATGTCACATTAGTTGCGTCTGTGTCCATTTACCTAACCAAAAAAATTGTTAAGTCCAGTACAAGCTTACCAGAGGAGCGAAGTTACATATGTATATAACAGGAAGCTCGTGAGCAGGCAGCTGTCAACACATGGGAGAGCTCAGACAGAGTGCCTGTGACATGACATAAAAACAAGGAGCATTGCTGGCCCGTGATAGGCAGGTGCAAGTTAAACCCGTTTAAGAAGGAAGGAGGACTGCTGCGGGCCTACTGGCCCAAGTTAGGCAAGTCTAACTCATACATACGCATGTACTTGTCTAACCTACTTTTAAAGCTACACAAAGTTTTAGCTTCAATAGCGCTATTTGGGAGTTTGTTCCACTCATCCACAACTCTATTACCAAACCAATGCTTTCCTATATCCTTTCTGAATCTAAATTTTTCCAACTTGAACTCTTTGCTGTGAGCACTGTCTTGGTTAGGTATTTTAAGCACGTTATTTACATCCCTTTTATTTATTCGTTTTCCATTTATATGCCTAAATCATATCCTCCCTAATTCTACGCGTTTCTAGAGAGTACAGATTCAGGGCCCTCAGTTTATCCCATCTTGTAGATGGGATTAACTTTGGCATCCTTCTCTGTACGTTTTCCAGCCCATTTATGTCCATTCTGTAATACAGTGATGATATATTATGACATGATTATATGTCTTAAGCCATGAATATCTTAATAAGGCTAGTGATTAATCGTTTTGTTATCATACCTGCAATTTATTATAACAATATTATAGTTAATTTTCACAGCCAGTTTATTTACCGTTAAGCCTTCACTTTGGTTGTCACTTGGCCATGGCGTGTTATCACCTAGCCAACCGTAAATAGCTAATATTTCATACCTATTATTTGTTTTATATTTATATTATTGTAATTAACAATTTTACCAGTTAACTAATACTCTAGCACATAGCCAAGATAACATAAGAAAACACAGGTACTTTGAGGCACTCTCAGCAATTTAAATACTTTATTTTCCATTTATACACCGCAGTCATAGCCTCCCTAATTCTGCGCCTTTCTAGAGAGAGTAGACTCAGCACCCTTAGTCTGTCCTCGAGTAGTAAATGAACTCTGGTTAGGTAAGGTTCGTCAAGAAACAGGACAAGTGTATCCTGACGCGGGTCTTAGCCATATGATGACCCGCCGATGGAGCTTTTGGATATATGACTGAGGCCTTCCACTGGCTTACCGGTCCACCCTTTTCAAAATTATGGTCATAGTTATAACCATATAACTCTGCTTATTTCCACCTTTTATATTTCTCCTCCCTTGGACGGAGCACATTACAATGTTCTAGACATGAGAGCACAAGTGATGTCAATAATAACTTCCTGGGCTTAATTTCCCTAGTTTTAAAGTTCTCATTACGCACCCTGTCATTTTTGCATTTGTTTCATTGTTTTCTCAAAATGACAGATCATTTGACATTTTTATTTGTAAGTCTTACACGTTCATTTATGCTGTCTGTGTTTTATGTTTTATGCTCATTTTGAATTCTTCATCTTTCTATAAGAACCGAAATTTGTCAACATTCAATATCATGTGATTTTCAGTTGCTAGTTGGAAGTTTTTGTTGATATTTAATTGTAGCTGTATTCTTTTTTTTTTTTTTTTTTTGCATACGTGTAATATGTTGGTTTGTTTCTAGAAGTTTCTCTTTTTTTATTATTTTAAATTAGGGATAATCACCCATCCAGTTAAATACATTCATTATGAATAATATCCAGTTATGTTGAAATAAATTACACACACACACCCACACACCCCCACACACACATCCACACACACCCACACACACAAACACACATATATATATATATATATATATATATATATATATATATATATATATATATATATATATATATATATATATATATATATATATATGCAATAAGATCAGAGTAAAGAGGTGATTTCAGAATATGCAAAACAACCACTGTGAAAGAATAGAGAAATTCCAAGCTTACTGTACTGCTGTAAACTGTATAAGTGTCTTGCACTATGGTCTTGCTTTGAAAAATATTTAATATCTTGCTTAGCACACAAGATATGGTACTACAGTCTGCAAAAGTTCAAAAAATTGAGACACTGCATATATAAAATATTTAACACAAAAATAATTGTACACACAGAATTAAAATGGTAATTTAGCACACGGGAGAAAGAGTAGTGAATGAATCAACACATAGAATTAGTAGAAAAACACAGGAAAAGTGTAGTGAAAATAAGTCAAGACACGAGAAAAATAATAATACACAATAATAAAATAAGATAGATTGCACAAAACTTAAAAACACAGTTGATAAAAAATAAACAGTTAACAAGGAGTGAATGACAGAAAAATGAGCAAAATACTGCACACAACAGACAAATAATAAATGTGTACAAGAGAAAATATTACTTGCTTCAGGTTGGAGAGAATGAAAAACAATAACAAACATATAAGAAAAAATAAACACAAAAATAAGCAATAACACGACACTGGCAAATATCTGCAGATCAACGAGTCACATGGAACACACACAAGTAAAGAACAAAAATATTACACTAGGACACAAGAGTCTCAAAAAAATCACTGTTGATGTAGAAAACGTCTCAACACATGCAAATGGTGCACGTGGTTAATGGTGTTAGGCATTGTGTGGGTGGGTAGGCAGGCTGGATGAGCTGGCGTTCCACGTGTGCATCTGGCTGATATTAGGAATTCACATGGTAATAAACCTGGGTGGCTTAATAAGCCGCAATTGTACCACAGGGATGGTGGTTTTCACTCTGACCAGCGTTTTACTGGTAGCACAGAGCAGTACAGCACATGGAGACGATAACTGCAAGGATGATCTTGTTTGGCTTACTTCTCTCTCAGCTGGGTTGTTAAGCTGGCTTAAGCCCTCGACACTGACTACGCTGGGATGGCTTGAATGATTGTAACTTCGCACACAGCATTAATGAAGCAGGCTGGGTGACCGGCTTAGGTAGGTTGGGTAGCATAGGATCTCTCCTACAGACTGGCTTAAGTGGCTTGGCTTAATTTGCAAAACCCGGATCAACTCCTCGTAGGTTAGCAAATAAGCACAAAACTAACCAGGAGGTTGTGTAGACAGGGCCAAATGTTGGTTTGGCTTGTGGAGTGATGTCGTCTGGTGGACTCATGTGGCCACACAGTGTCCAACTGGCTTGGTAGAACAATCTCCTTAAATTTGCATAATCGCCAAAATCAAACCTACACCGCTACCTACCTACCTGCCTACCTGGAGGGAATTCTGGGGATCAACGTCCCCGCGGCCCGATCCACGACCAGGCCTCCCTGTGGATCAGGGCCTGATCAACGAGGCTGTTACTGCTGGCCGCACGTAATCCAACGTACGAATCACAGCCCGGCTGATCCGGCACCGTCTTTAGGTATCTGTCCAATTCCCTCTTGAAGTCAACCAGGGGTCTTCCCGTAATGCCCCTTATTGCTGGTGGGAGGCTGTTGAACAGTCTTGGGCCCCGGACACTTATTGTGTTTTCTCTTAGTGTACCAGTGACGCCCCTACTTTTCACTGGGGGTATGTTGCATCGCCTGCCAAGTCTTTTGCTTTCGTATGGAGTGATTGCTGTGTGCATATTAGGGACCAGTCCCTCCAGAATCTTCCAGGTATAGATTATGATATATCTCTCTCACCTGCGCTCTAGTGAGTACAAGTCAAGTGCTTCCAGGCGCTCCCAGTAGTTAAGGTGCTTGATGGAACTTATACGTGCAGTAAAGGTTCTCTGCACATTCTCCAGCTCTGCAATTTCACCTGACCTGAATGGGGATGTTAATGTACAGCAGCATTCCAGCCTAGAAAGAATAAGTGATTTAAAAAGGATCATCATTGGCTTAGCATCTCTTGTCTTGAATGTTCTCATTATCCATCCTATCAGTTTCCTAGCAGATGTGATAGTGGCATTGTTGTGATCCTTGAAGGTGAGATCCTCTGACATTACCACTCCCAGGTCTCTCACATTACTTTTCCTCTCTATTGTGTGATTGAAGTTTGTAGTATACTCAGTTCTAGTTATTATTTCCTCCAGTTTTCCATAACGGAGTAGTTTGAATTTGTCTTCATTGAACATCATATTGTTCTCTGTTGCCCATTGGAAAACTTGGTTTATATCTTCTTGGAGGTTAACAGTGTCCTAAATGGATGACACTCTCATGCAGATCCTAGTATCGTCTGCAAAAGATGATACAGCGCTGCGGTTTACATCTCTGTCTATGTCTGATATGAGAATAAGGAACAGGATAGGTGCGAGTACTGTGCCTTGTGGGACAGAGCTCTTCACTATGGCAACATCTGATTTAACTCTGTTTACCACTACTCTTTGTGTGCGATTGGTTAGAAAGTTGAAGATCTATCTGCCTACTTTGCCGGTTATCCCTTTAGCACGCATTTTGTGTGCTATTACACCATGGTCGCACTTGTCAAAGGCTTTAGCAAAGTCTGTGTATACTACATCCGCATTTTGTTTGTTTTCCAGTGCATCTAGGACCATATCATAGTGGTCAAGCAGTTGCGAAAGGCAGGAGCGACCTGCTCTGAAACCATGTTGCCCTGGGTTGTGCAATTTTTGGGAGTCTAGGTGGTTTGCTATCCTGCTTCTTAGAACTATTTCAAAGATTTTTATGATGTGGGACGTTAAAGCTATTGGTCTATAGTTCTTAGCTATTGCTTTGCTGCCACCTTTATGGAGTGGGGCTATATCTGTTGTTTTTAGTGACTGTGGAATCTCGCCTGTGTCTAAGCTCCTTCTCCATAGCATACTTAGGGCCCGTGAGAGGGGTTTCTTGCAGTTTTTAATGAACACCGAGTTCCACGAGTCTGGGCCTGGGGCTGAGTGCATGGGCATGTCGTCGATGGCTTTCTCAAAGTCTAGTGGAGTTAGAGTTATGTCATAAATCTGGCCTACATTGGCAGGGTTTTGAGGCTCATTCATGAAAAAATTGTTTGGATCATCTATCTTTAAACTGGTTAGTGGCTCACTGAACACTGAGTCATACTGCAATTTCAGTATCTCGCTCATTTCTTTGTTGTCGTCAGTGTAGGATCCATCTTGTCTGAGCAGGGGCCCTATACTAGAAGTGGTTTTTGACTTGTTTTTGGCATATGAAAAGAAATATTTCGAATTTCTTTCAATTTCATTAATCGCTTTTAGCTCCTCTTGTCTCTCCTGGATCCTGTATGAGTCCTTTAACTTCAGCTCAATATTTTCCACTTCCCTGGTTAGCACTACCTTCCGTGTATCAGATAATCTGGCATTCTTGAGGAGCTCAATGATTCTTCGTCTTCTCCTGTAGAGGGAGCGTCTCTCTCTCCAGTTTACTTCTTCTTTTCTTTTGTCTTATAGGAATATACATTGAACATACTTCAGCTACCATGAGGGTGATCTTTTCGAGGCATTGGTTCGGGTCCATGTAATTTAAGATATCCTCCCAGCATGTTTCATTTAGGGCATAGTTTACCTGATCCCAGATGATGTTCTTGTTGTTGAAGTTGAATTTGGTAAAGGTACCCTCATAACTGAATGCTGATCAGGACTCTTGTGCATGCAAGTCTGGACTTCGATTAGATTGTGATCAGAATTTGTTGTTTTTGATATTGTTATATTCCTTACCAGGTCCTCATTATTTGTGAAAATAAGGTCCAGTGTGTTCTCCAGTCTTGTTGACTCCACTATTTGCTGACTTAGGGTGTGTTTGTTGCAGAAATTCAGCAGCTCCTGCGTGTGTGACCTTTCATCTGAGCTACCTCCAGAAATTATTTCTGCTACGACATTATTTGCTATATTCTTCCATTTTGTGTGTCTTAGATTGAAGTCACCAAGCAGCAAGATGTTTGGGGATGGGGCTGGAAAGTTGTCCAGACAGGAGTCGATTTTTGACAGTTGTTCTTTGAACTGTTGGGAAGTTGCATCCTGTGGCTTACATACAAGTACAATGACTAAGTTTTGGTTCTCGATTTTTATTGTCAGAACTTCAACTACATCATTTGTGGTGTTCAGTATCTCTGTGCAAATGAGCGACTCTTTGACGTACAGGCCAACCCCCCCTTGTTGCCTGTTCTTTCTGTCGCATCTGAAAAGGTTGTATCCAGGTATCCATATTTCACTGTCAAAGTAATCTTTTGCGTGGGCCTCAGTGAAAGCTGCAAACAGTGAATTTGACTCCTCTAGAAGTCCACTAATGAAAGGTATTTTGTTGTTTGTGGATAGCTTAAGGCCCTGTATATTAGCAAATATAAATGAGGTTGTGTTGCATGTTTGTTGGGGGGATTTTGTTGTTGGCATCAGTAGCTGTGAGCCCGGAGGCACCACTTGCTGTGCCTCCAGTCCAACAAGGCTCCAAGGTGGTGGACTATATTGGTTATCTCTTTCCATTTTATTTCTTCGTTTCCTACCCCAAAAAAATCACTTGGGGTGTTGTCATAGCTACCATAGTTTCTATGATGTGCTGTATGGGGTGTGTGCCTCCTGGTCCCTTTTAGATGATATGCAGTGCAATTGGTATTGTAACATTGTTTTTCAAGGACTGAAGACTGACACATCTACGGGAGGAAGTATTTGCAAGAGGTAGAACGACACACTCCCTTAGACAGGAGGTCACGGCATTTTTTGGGATGCTCAAAGTTGCATGCCCCATTCGTTTTCCCTGATATTCCGTGTTTACAGGTGCCCCAAATATAGTATTTGCACCATTTTGTTTTCGGCTGGGTACAATTCGTACTGGATGTAGTCTTAAGCTGTGCTGGCCCTAGGGCTGAACTACAGTCCTCCATAGCCAATCCAGAGACACCACCATCTGCTGTCATGGCACCAACATTTTTCCTGGGAGGGGATTCCCCGACTACATCTGTACTAGAGGCTATGACTGTGATGGCTGCAGAAGAGTCTACCCAGAGGAGGGCTCCTCTACTACATCTGTACTAGGGGCTATGACTGTGATGGTTACAGAAGAGTCTACCCCAGAGGAGGGCTCCTCTACTACATCTGTACTAGGGGCTATGGAGTTGGTGGCTGTGGAGGAGTCTTTAACTGAGTCTGGATTTTCACAAAGGCTGGGGGCTGGGTCTGGGTCAGCCCTAAGGCTGGGGACTGAACTAGCTGTTGTTTTTGTTTCCCGTGTTTTTTCTAGTATGTATCTGCTTATTTTTGGGTCAGTTGTTGTAGGCTGGGCATTCTCTGTGTTAGACTTTACTCCTCTTTTATCTTCCCATGCTCTATATGTTCCAGGTAGACTATTCAATATTTCCTCCTTTTTTTTGTGTTTATTGTTTATTAACCTCCTGAGTGCTTTCCTGATATCTGTCCATAGTTCCACATCCCTGTTGCAGATCCAGAAACACCTATCTAGATAGATGTCATTTTTGGTTGCAGTGTTTATTCTTGCACAGGTAACATGATGTTTTGAAAAGCAAAGGTTGCATGTGATTCTAGATTTTTTCCCAAGAGCCTTTTCACATGTCCCACAGGTATACTGTACTGACATCCTGCCTGTATCCTATTTGCAACTGGGTACCACGAGAACCTGATCTTCACTTTACCTTTCAGCTCTGCATGCAGGTGTGGGTGTTATAGGTCAATACATGGGTATGTGGGATGTAATTAGTATGGAGACTTATTACCCATCATTTCTTGTGGGGGTTCGTCGGGAGATATTGGAGTAAGAAATACACATGTTGGATGTCTTGGAGGCATATAATTAAGAGAGTCATGAGGATAGCCCAAGCCTGCCTGTCAATTCTAGTCTATGCCTAGCTTGGAGCTCGATGACTGAGAGTGGAACCTCTGGACTACCACTCACATGTGAGGATCTGGTGATGTCACAACTAGCAAGGGAGACTATATATAAAGTAGCTGCGATTAGGTAAGTATACTACACAAGTCTGAAGCAGTTACGGTGAAAAGCTCTGCTCCACAAGCCACAGTACTCGCTCCCATTCTATTCTTCATCACGGCACACGTAAGTACGATAAGGCACCTGAATTACTGGGATCGGTTGAAGGCCCTTGATTTGTATTCCCTGGAATGCAAGCGACAGAGATTCATGATAATATACACTTGGAAAATCCTACAGGAATTAGTACTAAACTTGCACACAAAAATCACTCCCTATGAAAGCAAGAGACTCGGCAGGAGATACAATATTTCCCCAGTGAAAAGCAGGGGCGCCACGAGTACACTGAGAGACAACACAATAAGCATCCGGGGCCCAAGACTGTTCAACTGCCTCCCAGCATACATAAGGGGGATTACCAATAGACCCTTGGCTGTCTTCAAGAAGGCACTGGACAGGCACCTAAAGTCAGTACCTGACCAACTGGGATGTGGTTCGTACGGTTGATCAGACTCTCATCCACAGCGAGGCGTGGTCTCAGACAGGGCCGCGGGGGCGTTGACCCCCGAAACCCTTTCCAGGTATGCTCCAGGTAAGTACACAGTAACACTACTGACATGGTATGAACCCACATGATGGGCAGTGTGTGGTATTAACCCACGTGATGGGAAGTGTGTGGAGTGAACTCACATGATGGGCAGTGTGTGGAGTGAACCCACATAATGGGCAGTGTGTGGAATGAACCCACATGATGGGCAGTGTGTGGGGTGAACTCACATAATGGGCAGTGTGTGGAGTGAACCCACATGATGGGCAGTGTATGGAGTGAACCCACATAATGGGCAGTGTATGGAGTGAACCCACATAATGGGTAGTGTGTGGAATGAACCCACATGATGGGAAGTGTGTGGAGTGAACTCACATGATGGACAGTGTGTGGAGCGAACCCACATGATGGGCAGTGTGTGGAGTGAACCCACATAATGGGCAGTGTGTGGAATGAACCCACATGATGGGAAGTGTGTGGAGTGAATTCACATGATGGGCAGTGTGTGGAGTGAGCCCACATAATGGGCAGTGTGTGGAATGAACCCACATGATGGGCAGTGTGCGGAGTGAACTCACATAATTGGCAGTGTGTGGAGTGAACCCACATGATGGGCAGTGTATGGAGTGAACCCACATGATGGGTAGTGTGTGGAATGAACCCACATGATGGGAAGTGTGTGGAGTTAACTCACATGATGGGCAGTTTGTGGACTGAACCCACATGATGGGCAGTGTGTGGAGTGAACCCACAAAATGGGCAGTGTGTGGAATGAACCCATATGATGGGAAGTGTGTGGAGTTAACTCACATGATGGGCAGTGTGTGGAGTGAACCCACATGATGGGCAGTGTGTGGAGTGAACCCACATAATGGGCAGTGTGTGGAATGAACCCACATGATGGGAAGTGTGTGGAGTGAACTCACATGATGGGCAGTGTGTGGAGTGAACCCACATAATGGGCAGTGTGTGGAATGAACCCACATGATGGGCAGTGTGCGGAGTGAACTCACATAATTGGCAGTGTGTGGAGTGAACCCACATGATGGGCAGTGTATGGAGTGAACCCACATGATGGGTAGTGTGTGGAATGAACCCACATGATGGGAAGTGTGTGGAGTTAACTCACATGATGGGCAGTTTGTGGACTGAACCCACATGATGGGCAGTGTGTGGAGTGAACCCACAAAATGGGCAGTGTGTGGAATGAACCCACATGATGGGAAGTGTGTGGAGTTAACTCACATGATGGGCAGTGTGTGGAGTGAACCCACATGATGGGCAGTGTGTGGAGTGAACCCACATAATGGGCAGTGTGTGGAATGAACCCACATGATGGGAAGTGTGTGGAGTGAACTCACATGATGGGCAGTGTGTGGAGTGAACCCACATAATGGGCAGTGTGTGGAATGAACCCACATGATGGGCAGTGTGTGGGGTGAACTCACATAATGGGCAGTGTGTGGAGTGAACCCACATGATGGGTAGTGTATGGAGTGAACCCACATAATGAGCAGTGTATGGAGTGAACCCACATAATGGGTAGTGTGTGGAATGAACCCACATGATGGGAAGTGTGTGGAGTGAACTCACATGATGGACAGTGTGTGGAGCGAACCCACATGATGGGCAGTGCGTGGAGTGAACCCACATAATGGGCAGTGTGTGGAATGAACCCACATGATGGGAAGTGTGTGGAGTGAATTCACATAATGGGCAGTGTGTGGAGTGAGCCCACATAATGGGCAGTGTGTGGAATGAACCCACATGGTGGGCAGTGTGCGGAGTGAACTCACATAATTGGCAGTGTGTGGAGTGAACCCACATGATGGGCAGTGTATGGAGTGAACCCACATGATGGGTAGTGTGTGGAATGAACCCACATGATGGGAAGTGTGTGGAGTTAACTAACATGATGGGCAGTTTGTGGACTGAACCCACATGATGGGCAGTGTGTGGAGTGAACCCACAAAATGGGCAGTGTGTGGAATGAACCCACATGATGGGAAGTGTGTGGAGTTAACTCACATGATGGGCAGTGTGTGGAGTGAACCCACATGATGGGCAGTGTGTGGAGTGAACCCACATAATGGGCAGTGTGTGGAATGAACCCACATGATGGGAAGTGTGTGGAGTGAACTCACATGATGGGCAGTGTGTGGAGTGAACCCACATAATGGGCAGTGTGTGGAATGAACCCACATGATGGGCAGTGTGTGGGGTGAACTCACATAATGGGCAGTGTGTGGAGTGAACCCACATGATGGGTAGTGTATGGAGTGAACCCACATAATGAGCAGTGTATGGAGTGAACCCACATAATGGGTAGTGTGTGGAATGAACCCACATGATGGGAAGTGTGTGGAGTGAACTCACATGATGGACAGTGTGTGGAGCGAACCCACATGATGGGCAGTGCGTGGAGTGAACCCACATAATGGGCAGTGTGTGGAATGAACCCACATGATGGGAAGTGTGTGGAGTGAATTCACATAATGGGCAGTGTGTGGAGTGAGCCCACATAATGGGCAGTGTGTGGAATGAACCCACATGGTGGGCAATGTGCGGAGTGAACTCACATAATTGGCAGTGTGTGGAGTGAACCCACATGATGGGCAGTGTATGGAGTGAACCCACATGATGGGTAGTGTGTGGAATGAACCCACATGATGGGAAGTGTGTGGAGTTAACTCACATGATGGGCAGTTTGTGGACTGAACCCACATGATGGGCAGTGTGTGGAGTGAACCCACAAAATGGGCAGTGTGTGGAATGAACCCATATGATGGGAAGTGTGTGGAGTTAACTCACATGATGGGCAGTGTGTGGAGTGAACCCACATGATGGGCAGTGTGTGGAGTGAACCCACATAATGGGCAGTGTGTGGAATGAACCCACATGATGGGAAGTGTGTGGAGTTAACTCACATGATGGGCAGTTTGTGGACTGAACCCACATGATGGGCAGTGTGTGGAGTGAACCCACAAAATGGGCAGTGTGTGGAATGAACCCACATGATGGGAAGTGTGTGGAGTTAACTCACATGATGGGCAGTGTGTGGAGTGAACCCACATGATGGGCAGTGTGTGGAGTGAACCCACATAATGGGCAGTGTGTGGAATGAACCCACATGATGGGAAGTGTGTGGAGTGAACTCACATGATGGGCAGTGTGTGGAGTGAACCCACATAATGGGCAGTGTGTGGAATGAACCCACATGATGGGCAGTGTGTGGGGTGAACTCACATAATGGGCAGTGTGTGGAGTGAACCCACATGATGGGTAGTGTATGGAGTGAACCCACATAATGAGCAGTGTATGGAGTGAACCCACATAATGGGTAGTGTGTGGAATGAACCCACATGATGGGAAGTGTGTGGAGTGAACTCACATGATGGACAGTGTGTGGAGCGAACCCACATGATGGGCAGTGCGTGGAGTGAACCCACATAATGGGCAGTGTGTGGAATGAACCCACATGATGGGAAGTGTGTGGAGTGAATTCACATAATGGGCAGTGTGTGGAGTGAGCCCACATAATGGGCAGTGTGTGGAATGAACCCACATGGTGGGCAGTGTGCGGAGTGAACTCACATAATTGGCAGTGTGTGGAGTGAACCCACATGATGGGCAGTGTATGGAGTGAACCCACATGATGGGTAGTGTGTGGAATGAACCCACATGATGGGAAGTGTGTGGAGTTAACTCACATGATGGGCAGTGTGTGGACTGAACCCACATGATGGGCAGTGTGTGGAGTGAACCCACAAAATGGGCAGTGTGTGGAATGAACCCACATGATGGGAAGTGTGTGGAGTTAACTCACATGATGGGCAGTGTGTGGAGTGAACCCACATGATGGGCAGTGTGTGGAGTGAACCCACATAATGGGCAGTGTGTGGAATGAACCCACATGATGGGAAGTGTGTGGAGTGAACTCACATGATGGGCAGTGTGTGGAGTGAACCCACATAATGGGCAGTGTGTGGAATGAACCCACATGATGGGCAGTGTGTGGGGTGAACTCACATAATGGGCAGTGTGTGGAGTGAACCCACATGATGGGTAGTGTATGGAGTGAACCCACATAATGAGCAGTGTATGGAGTGAACCCACATAATGGGTAGTGTGTGGAATGAACCCACATGATGGGAAGTGTGTGGAGTGAACTCACATGATGGACAGTGTGTGGAGCGAACCCACATGATGGGCAGTGCGTGGAGTGAACCCACATAATGGGCAGTGTGTGGAATGAACCCACATGATGGGAAGTGTGTGGAGTGAATTCACATAATGGTCAGTGTGTGGAGTGAGCCCACATAATGGGCAGTGTGTGGAATGAACCCACATGGTGGGCAATGTGCGGAGTGAACTCACATAATTGGCAGTGTGTGGAGTGAACCCACATGATGGGCAGTGTATGGAGTGAACCCACATGATGGGTAGTGTGTGGAATGAACCCACATGATGGGAAGTGTGTGGAGTTAACTCACATGATGGGCAGTGTGTGGACTGAACCCATATGATGGGCAGTGTGTGGAGTGAACCCACAAAATGGGCAGTATGTGGAATGAACCCACATGATGGGAAGTGTGTGGAGTTAACTCACATGATGGGCAGTGTGTGGAGTGAACTCACATAATGGGCAGTGTGTGGAATGAACCCCCATGATGGGAAGCGTGTGGAGTGAACTCACATGATGGGCAGTGTGTGGAGTGAACCCACATAATGGGCAGTGTGTGGAATGAACCCACATGATGGGAAGTGTGTGGAGTGAACCCACATGATGGGCAGTGTGTGGAGTGAACCCACATAATGGGCAGTGTGTGGAATGAACCCACATGATGGGAAGTGTGTGGAGTGAACTCACATGATGGGCAGTGTGTGGAGTGAACCCACATAATGGGCAGTGTGTGGAATGAGCCCACATGATGGGCAGTGTATGGAGTGAACCCACATAATGGGTAGTGTGTGGAATGAACCCACATGATGGGAAGTGTGTGGAGTGAACTCACATGATGGGCAGTGTGTGGAGTGAACCCACATGATGGGCAGTGTGTGGAGTGAACCCACATAATGGGCAGTGTGTGGAATGAACCCACATGATGGAAGTGTGTGGAGTGAACTCACATGATGGGCAGTGTGTGGAGTGAACCCATATGATGGGCAGTATGTGGAGTGAACCCACATATTGGGCAGTGTGTGGAGTGAACTCAAATAATGGGCAGTGTGTGGAGTGAACCCACATAATGGGTAGTGTGTGGAGTGAACCCACATGATGGGCAGTGTGTGGAGTGAACTCAAATAATGGGCAGTGTGTAGAGTGAACCCACATGATAAGCAATGTGTGGAGTGAACCCACATAATGGGTAGTGTGTGGAATGAACCCACATGATGGGAAGTGTGTGGAGTGAACCCACATGATGGGCAGTGTGTGGAGTGTACTCAAATAATGGGCAGTGTGTGGAGTGAACTCACATAATGGGCAGTGTGTAGAGTGAACCCGCATAATGGGCAATGTGTGGAGTGAACCCACATAATGGGCAATGTGTGGAGTGAACCCACATGATGGGCAGTGTGTGAAGTAAACCCACATAATGGGCAGTGTGTGGAGTGAACTCAAATAATGGGCAGTGTGTGGAGTGAACTCAATGGGCAGTGTGTGGAGTGAACCCACATAATGGGCAGTGTGTAGAGTGAACCCACATGATAGGCAATGTGTGGAGTGAGCCCACATAATGGGCAGTGTGTGAAGTAAACCCACACGTGCATGAGTAAGGAAGGTTCATTACTGCTAATAACCAGGCCAGTGTAAACACCAGGAAGGCGAGGTAAGCATGAAATACCTTCCCTTGTGAACACTTGAACGGTGCCATCACAGGCAGGAGAAACATCGTATGCAGCCAGTAAACACCATCTCACTTCTCTCCATGTATAAAGTCACTTCTGTATTGGACTAAAGGTGCCTCTTGCGCAGGCGGAAAGTTTCTGCAGGTTAGTTACCATTTCACGGTATAACTTGATAAGTTCTTATAAAGAAATGTTCTTCTAAGATGTTTCATGTGTTTGTCATCTACTGTTCCCTCAGGGATGGGTCCTTGATGCCCTTGTGGCTCCTGAGCCTCGTTTCCTCTGCTCAAGCTTGATTGCTTCTTTGTTTTCCCAGGCGCTGTGTAACACTACAGGTTTAGCGCTCCTTCATCAATGTAATAATCATCTACCTTGTGGACTCGCTGCCTCATCGACCTCGCTTGCTACATCTGATTGTTTTCAAATTTTCCCTCGAGGGAGGTTCCTTGATGCTGGTGGGGGCTCTTGATCGAGGATTCTAGGGAATTGGATCTGTGCTCCAATTCCCTGAATTAAGCCTGAATACCTTCCACCCCCATTCCCCTCTCAAGCGCTGTATAATCCCTACGCGTTTAGCGCTCCCCATAATAATAATAGTGTTCAAATTCAAAATTATTTTTTTTATTTCTCTCATAGTGTGCAAAGGTAATGTTGTTTACATGTAATAGAACATAGTTAATCACAAAAGAAATCCACTATTAGGGAAATGTATTTCTTGTATGGTAACTAAGCTATTAGTAAAGGAAAATAATAAATGTGTGTAGCTCTTAAATGTTAACATTGTGCTGACTCATTGTGTAGTGAGTGCATCACAGACTCCAGTGTGGGAGCGTCAAGCCTTATATTAAATAATTCACTTCTAGAAAATGATAGAATGAATACTGAGAACCTTCAAAACTAGGGATTCCAAGCCAATAATGATTCTCTTCAAATCGCTTGTTCTCTCTAGGCTGGAGAACGGCTGTATACTATCTGCCCCTTTCAAGGCAGGCGACATTACACACCTGATGAATACACTTACGTATAAGTACAAAAAGGCACCTTAGTTACTAGAAATGGTTGAAATACTTTAACCTGCACTCCTTGGAACGCAGGCGAGAAAAATACATCATAATATATATTTGGAAAATCCTAGAGGGACTAGTCCAAATCTGCACACGAAATCACTCCCTACGAGAGCATAAGACTCGTCAGATGGTGCAACATCTCCCAATGAAACGCAGAGGTGCCATAAGCATATTATGAGACAACGCAATAAGCATCAGGGGCCCAAGACTGTTCAACTGCCTCCAAACTAGTCCCTAATCTGCACAAAGAAATCACTCCCTACGAAAGCAAAAGACTTGGCAGGCGATGTAACATACGCTCAATGAAAAGTAGGGGCGCCATTAATACACTAAGTGAAAACACCCTAAGTGTCCGGGGCCCAAGAGTATTCAACAGCCTCCCTCCAGCCATAAAGGGAATTACCAATTGACCCCTTCAAGAGAGAGCTGGACGGATATTAAAGTCAGTGCCGGATCAGCCGGGCTGTGTTTCGTACATTGGACTACGTGCGGCCAGCAGTAACAGCCTAGCTGATCAGGCCCTGAGCCAACGGGAGGTCGGGTCGTGAACCGGGCTGCGGTGGCGTTGATCCCCAGAATACCCTCCAGGTAGACTCCCTCCAGAGGGCTGAGGAGGGGTTGTTGAAGTGGTTCGGACATTTAGAGAGAGTGGAACGAAACAGAATGTCTTGGAGAGCATATAAATATGTAGTGGAAGGAAGGCAGGGTAGGGGTCGGCCAAGGAAAGGTTGGAGGGAGGATGTAAAGGAGGTTTTGTGTGCGGGGGACTTTGACTTCCAGCAAGCATTCATGAGCATATTAGATAGGAGAGAGTGGAGACAAATGGTTATTGACTTGACATGCTGTTGGAGAGTGAGCAAAGTAACATTTATGAAGGGATTAAAAGAAACTGGCAAGCCGGATTTGAGTCCTGGAAGTGGGAAATGCAGTGCCTGCACTCTGAAGGAGGGGTGTTGATATGTTGCAGTTTTATAACTGTAGTGTAGGCACGCCTTTGGCAAGACAGTGATGGAGTGAATGATGAAAGTGTTTTCTTCTTTTATGGATCACCCTGCCTTGGTGAGAAGCGGCCGATGTGGTAATATATATATATATATATATATATATATATATATATATATATATATATATATATATAGTATAATATATATATATTTTTTTTTTCAACAAACCGGCCGTATCCCACCAAGGCAGGGTGGCCCAAAAAGAAAAACGAAAGTTTCTCTTTTTAAATTTAGTAATTTATACGGGAGAAGGGGTTACTAGCCCCTTGCTCCCGGCATTTTAGTTGCCTCTTACAACACGCATGGCTTACGGAGGAAGAATTTTGTTCCACTTCCCCATGGAGATAAGAGGAAATAAACAACAACAAGAACTAGAAAGAAAATAGAAGAAAACCCAGAGGGATGTGTATATATACATATATATGCTTGTACATGCATGTGTAGTGTGACCTAAGTGTAAGTAGAAGTAGCAAGACAGACGTACCTGAAATCTTGCATGTTTATGAGACAGAAAAAAAGACACCAGCAATCCTACCATCATGTAAAACAATTACAGGCTTTCGTTTTACACTCGCTTGGCAGGATGGTAGTACCTCCCTGGGTGGTTGCTGTCTACCAACCTACTACCTAGATATATATATATATATATATATATATATATATATATATATATATATATATATATATATATATATATATATATATATATATATATACATAGTGGATAAAAAGGCTTCAAGGAAGAATATTTGGATTTCTTCCTGAAGCCATTTGAATATTCCACTTCCCCTACCACCCCATCTTTTAAACTATTTTTTTTTACCAATAGGAATATTTTATTACATAATATGGCACAGAAGATTTAAGAGATACATTGTTGATATAAAGGTGGCATATATATATATATATATATATATATATATATATATATATATATATATATATATATATATATATATATATATATATATATATATATATATATATATACATACACACATATATATATATATATATATATATATATATATATATATATATACATGTTGTTACGTGTGTATCACCGATTATAAGGCGAAAATCTCATCCAGCTCCTCAGAGCTGGGGCGTGTGCCCAAAATGCAGCATGCATTACCCCTTTGAACAGCCGCGCTGAGCCGCTGGAACAGAAAACTAGCTGCCCTGGGATCCCTAGTTACCCTGATGAGTCTTTTTCCCAACTCCTTAAGGAAATTAGATGCACTCTTTCCCCATGAGCCAAGGGTCTCTGAGCCTATGGGAACAAACATATAATGATGGGCAAGTTCTCCATATTTTCTAGACTTTTGGGACTCCCTAAAGCTGGCAGCTGCCCCTCCTTCCTCCCTGGTGTATTGGAGATAGGTATCAGCCAAGGTAGATGCACATGTATAGTCCCACACCACCTGCTTCCCATCTGTCCAGGCTTGAAGGGTGATACCATCTGGATGCTTCTGGCTGCCATCAGATCTGCATAGTTGGGGTGGCTCCCTTACTGCTGGGCATCCAGCTGTTGTGAGGCTCCTCTTGATAATGTTATTAACCTCCTCATGTCTTGCAATCTTTCCCTCGGATTTACGGCACACAAGACCATGGTACCCGAATCGGTCTGCTGCTTCACTGCCACAAATACACCTGTGTTCGGCGAGAATAGGGGCGGCAAGTCGAAGGGCAACACCGATGCGGATGGTCTGTGGGTCGAGGCGTGTGCCAAGGCTGGAGTTGGGAACAGCCAACAGAAAGTCCCCAGCATGAGGGGCTCTCACTGCCAGCAGGCGGGCTCTATCCTTCCCTGACACACTCTGAAGCATCGTTGAGGCTATATTTTCCACTATTGGACCATCCCAGTGCGATTGTTTGTAGTTGTTGGGGGGAGCAGGTCTGGTTTCTGAGCCCGTTAGATTATCCCAGATCATTGCTCCGTCAATGAATTTTTGGTCCTGGGCTCCAATCTTGTCCCTAAGATGTTCAGGGAGAATCGCTGCTACAAGCTCTCTGGATGCAATACACGAGGACAGAAAAGCAGGTAACGCAATCTGTGATGACTTGCGGACACCAATGCCTCCTAGTCTGACTGGAAGTGTAGCTTGGTTCCACTGCCCGTCTTCTAGAGTAAGGTTAAGTACTTTCGTAAAAATCTGCCTCAGAATACTGTCATATTCGTGCAGTATAGGGTTATCATATGAAGGTGCACATCTTAGGAAATATGTCAACCTGGGCAGACTCAAGCACTTTGTGAGAAGGTACAAGGCATCGTGGGTGTCCAGATTGCCTATTCGTTGTTCCATTCTCCTTAACTCTTCCAATTTCTTCCTGAGAATTGTGTCAATGGCATTGCTTCCCAGAGGTGCTCCTAGCAAGACACTATTTGTGGGGGCAATGACTGCTGCTCCTGGTAGTTTTGATCTCACTGCATTTATCACTTGTTGACTGACTGAGATGATTTCACATTTGGATGGATTCAGGATGAGACCCATTTCCTGTCCCCGTGTCATTACCTGTGTAAGGTCATGTAGGAGGGACTCCTTTGTACCTGCTAGTGTGCCATCATCTAGGAACCAGATGTTTAGCTCGCTGGTCAGTCTGACTGTGATTTCCCTAACTGCAATACAGAAGAGAAATGGTGCAAGAGGATCTCCTTGTTGGACACCCTCTGATGATGTGATTTCATGCTCTCCAAAGAGAAGCATTGATTCCTTGCTATACCCAGCTGAAACAAAAGGGAAGAGACCAGGGAAATGTTCTTGTACTGCTGCTAATACCACGTCTCTTTTCAGGAGATTGAACGCATTCTTGAAATCTAATTTTACCACTGCATTGTCCTCAGGCAGGTTGTTGATATATGCCCTTGTTGCATGAACCGCTGCTTCACTTCCTTGAGAGACCCCAAAGCTAAGCTGGTTTGGTTGAAGCATCATGGCTGCCTGTGCACGAATACTTCGGACAGCAGCTTTGGATACGAGGCGGCGTAACGTGTTGCCTACTGCAATTGGCCGAATTCCTCCATCCTTCTTTTTAAGTGCACAAAGTGTTGCACCAAAAAAGAAAGGTCTAATTTCATCAGGAATCAGACCAGCCAAGGAATTGTTGACGAACCTTGTGATCTCTGAAAGCAGTGTCTCTGCAATTTCCCCAATAACTGGATTAACCATTTCCTTTAAATGCTGTGGCCTTATTCCAGTGTAACCCCCAGCAGAGCCAGATGGGAACGACATTATTGCTTTGTAAATGTCTGAGTCTTCCACAATCAATGGTTCCATAGTGGGGACAGAGGTGTTGGAACTGTTGGTGCCACTGGTTTCCCTGGCAGGGTGCTTTCCTCTAAGTGCTTCAGCCGTGTCAGCATCCCTGGGAGCAACTGTATCTTCACTGGTAATAATTCTGATTGCCCCCACTGTGTTGCCCTCTTCAATTTTCTTGCTCACCTGGACTCTGACTTTTTCACTGTCAGTAGAGTGAGTGGGGGTTCTGCCTCTCCCTTTTTTGGGTTGACGGGGATATATATATATATATATATATATATATATATATATATATATATATATATATATATATATATATATATATATATATATATATATATATATACATATGTCGTGAAAAATAGGTAAAACCTGTGATTTTGACTTAAATAGCAACGCTCTTCTTGCCGAATAAAGCAAACGAAAATTTGTGTATGCAGTAAACTTGCAAAAATCATTCTGAACTTAAGGAAAAGAAAAGATATTTCATTCTGTTTGTTTATTATTAAATTACTGTAAACTTATCTAAAATATATTTAGTTGGATTAGGCTAAATTAAATTGCGCTTGTTATAAGGTTAGGTAAGTTTTCTAAGGTTCTTCTGATACAAAATTATTAATTTTTACATTAACATAAATGAAAAAATATATCTTTAAACGTATAAGAATTTTTTTTAGAAAGGATTTAATTATAAATGAGTTCTTGCTATTTGTCCAGTTTTACCTATTCGGCACGACATATACACAATATATATATATATACATACATATATATACATATATATATATATATATATATATATATATATATATATATATATATATATATATATATGTCGTGCCGAATAGGCAGAACTTGCGATATTGGCCTAAATAGCAAGGCTCATCTTGCCATATAGGACAAGTGAAAATTTGTGTATGCAATAATTTCGTCAAAATCATTCTGAACCTAACGAAAAAAATATATTTCACTGTGTTTGTTTAGTATTAAATTACTGTAAACAAATCTAAAATATATATAGTTGGGTTAGGCTAAAATAAATTACTCTAGTTATAATAAGGTTAGGTAAGTTTTCTAAGATTCTTTTGGTGCAAAATTAAAATTTTTTACATTAACATTAATGGAAATAATATATCTTTAAACGTATAAGAGAAAATTTTAGAAAGGACTTAATTTTAAATGAGTTCTTGCTAAATGACCAGTTTTACATATTCGGCACGACATATATATATATATATATATATATATATATATATATATATATATATATATATATATATATTTTTCAACAAGTTGGTCGTCTCCCACCGAGACAGGGTGACCCAAAAAAGAAAGAAAATCCCCAAAAAGAAAATACTTTCATCATCATTCAACACTTTCACCACACTCACACATTATCACTGCCTTTGCAGAGGTGCTCAGAATACAACAGTTTAGAAGCATATACGTATAAAGATACACAACATATCCCTCCAAACTGCTAATATCCCAAACCACTCCTTTAAAGTGCAGGCATTGTACTTCCCATTTCCAGGACTCAAGTCCGACTATATGAAAATAACCGGTTTCCCTGAATCCCTTCACTAAATATTACCCTGCTCACACTCCAACAGATCGTCAGGTCCCAAGTATCATTCGTCTCCATTCACTCCTATCTAACACGCTCATATATATATTGTGCAGATATAACCTAGGACATAATAATGTCAATGGGACTTATTTACAATTGTCCTTTATAATAAAAATAACGTCTTCTAGACATAAAGTGAATAATAAAAAAATAACAATGGGTGTTGTTGCTGTTAAAACAAGTCAAGTGTTTTAAATACGGTACGCATCGGATATGAAAGGTATAATACTAATACAAAATCCATAATATATACTGATTGAGAGTAGAGAGGAGCAATGCTGTGTGTCGGGAGAGCAGCGCCAAGCGGCGGGGCGCAAGAAACAAGACATTGATAATAGAAAACGAGTGAAGTGCAGCAGGTGCCCAGCAGGTCTTTGATCCGGGTGCTGGGGTCTCAGCCTCCCTGGTGCTGGGCTCTCAGCCTCCTGTCTCTTCTCTACCCCCACAGTTTGCCCCTCCTTCCTCCCATCTTCTCCCACACCTCCATAGTAGCTCTTCCACTCGCCGACACCCTCCCTCAAAATTACCTAATTTATATTTATTCTCTCGTGGCAGCTTTTATTTATGCTTACGCATTGTTTATTAATGTTAATTATTTTTATGATGCTGTAAACTTAATTTAATTTCACAAATATACATATTAAGGGCATATAAAAAATCACTCAATGAGTCTTCTTGCGCACACTTGGCACATGCGCATTAGCCACAATCGATGCGATTTTCTTATTTTATCTTATCATTATTTCCTGTCGCTTCTGGGTTGTCTCATGAACAGTTTGAGCGCACCACGTGGAGAGACATGAATTGTAATATATTCTAAAAAGAAAAATGGGCATGGAAGAAGCGTGTACAGTGACAATAAATATATATAGTCGTGTGAGTGGTAGTGTTGGAGGGGGTAGCGGCGGGGCGGGTGACGCCTCACAGTAACAGCAACTGAGCTTCAAACGGTCATGGCTGGGTGTAGTGGGTGGGTGTTGTGAGACGCTCTCCCTATATTACTGAGAATTTGTGGTAAGTCGCTCATTTACCTTACACCTAACTTGGAAATGAAAGGTGACTGGATTGTGCATAGTTTATAAGCCAGGATTTACTTGTGTACATTGAAAGGAGTGAATTTGAGGTGAAAACGTCAATAAGTGTTGTCTCAAGTGGAGGTTTGTACCTGGTGAGGTTGTCACCGTTTTACGTGAGTTGCAGCAGCTTGCAAGCAACACGCAATGCTTTGCAACTAAAGGAGAATTTTTAATTAATTCTAGATTCTCGAAGTCTTTGGCTAAAATAAATGCGATTGAAGTTATGGGCAGCATTTTGTAGTGATTTTGTTAAAGTTGGCATCTGGTGTTGACCCAGGCTGTGACCAGGCCAAGTACACTCAACCACACTGCACCAGTTAATGTATTTCAAGTTTGATTCAGTTGCACTAATAAACCTTCTCCCCAAAAGACTGACCATGATAATACATCATAGTGGATCTCGTGGCTTCTTTCATTGTTATTACATACGGGGGAAAAGTAGCTATGGGTCAAGTTTGACTTTTGAAAAAATCTACTATTGACAACTACTGAAGGCAAATTGGTGTATGCCTTAGGCACGCTCCAATTTGCGTCTAATTTTTTTTTTTTTACCAGTACCGTTTTCTTGTGTTTAATAGTTTAACGAATTTCGTGCAATTAAATGTTATTCTACTGCTCTGATGACATTTTTGTGTACAATATTTCAATTAGTTATTGTAGATAAACGATTCATATTTTTTATTTAAGATCACTTTAAACTTAATATTTATATTATTTAATTGATTTCGTAAACTGACGTGTCGTTATTTATTTCAGATTGTTGCCGGCTATGAAGTGGTGTATTGGTGTGTTGACGTTTTGTGGAGTATAGCAGTGGTGTGTTGGGATGGTTGGTACAATGTTGCCTCGCAGTGTTTTAGGGCTTGTGGGTGTGGCCCTGGTGGTGGCACTGGCCACTGTGTGCGTTAGTGCAGAGATCTTGCCCGAAGTGAT
This sequence comes from Cherax quadricarinatus, assembly GCF_038502225.1. Lineage (NCBI taxonomy): Eukaryota > Metazoa > Arthropoda > Malacostraca > Decapoda > Parastacidae > Cherax > Cherax quadricarinatus. The sequence continues at coordinate 5,736,749 of NC_091339.1, forward strand.
GTACAATGTGGCCGTGCCACATGACGTTGTCCCTGCGCATATTGTGTACAAAATCAAATTAAAAGCTGGCCAAACCGTTAATAAGTTGATGGATAGTGAGTACTCAGATTACTTTGCTATGCTGGATAATGGTGATGTTATGACTGTGGCCAAGCTGGCCCCACTCTTGGGCCGCACTGTCACACTCCGGGTATCAACCAGTTACCCAAATGGAAACATTCAGGTGTATATCATCAAAGTGGCCATCAAAGATCATCAGACGATGCTGCGATTTCTCAAGCCAGAGTACGACGCTTATCTGTACGAGAACATGCCCGCTGGTACTGAGCTGCAGGGCCTTGACGACCTCGAAGCCATGGGGGAGGAGGACGTCAAGTATGAGTTGCTTGGTGGTCACTCTGTCTTCGCCCTTCATCACGTGGGTGGCATCCCAACTGTGGTCAGCAGGAAAGCACTAGATCGTGAGGCTCAGGACCTGTATCATCTGGTCCTGCGAGCTTACGACAAGGAAGGCATGGACATGGCAGAAGCTAAGATCAACGTTCACATTTTAGACATGAACGACCATGCTCCAGTTTTCACACAGAGCGTTTTCTATTTCTTTGTTCCTCTTAACGTTACACGATTTGACAAAATAGGTCGTGTAACTGCTCATGACGGAGACAAGGACAAGGTTGTTTATCGCTTAGCCTACCCGTCCAACACCTTCACCATCGTGCCGCAGACAGGAGAAATAATGTTGATTGAGCCCCCTGAGACCCTGGTGTATGAGCTGGAGCTAGAGGCATTTGACAAGAGAAAACCCACTCTCTACTCTGACTCCTTGGCTAAAGCACATATCGAGTTCCGCTATCCTAGCGATTCCTTGTTCACCGGAGAGAGTAATGACATTGAGTATGACGTCTACCCAGATCACGCCATGTCCAAACGCAGTGCCAAGAAGAGGGTTAAGCGAGGTCAGCTTCGTCACACCAAGGAACTGGTGTTCTCAGAGGCTGACGGAGCCGTGGAAGGTAAAGTCGTATTCCAGCTCGAGAAAGAAATTCAGTGGGAAACATTTAAAATCCGCGATGATAACCCGTGGGTAGAAGTTGACACTAACGGTGCTGTGAGAATCAAAAAGAAATGGGACTACGAGGAGTTGGGACCAGAGAAGACTATCGACTTCTGGGTCACCATCACTAACAACGACCGTAATGGTGAGTACACCAAAATAAATGTTGTGGGGAGGCAGGTGATTTCGAAGAATATTGTCGACTAGATAATCATTGGTTATATAATACATGTTATTTACGTTAAATTAGGGAGTATCTTTCGGGCAAAATTTTCTTCTATGTTTACGTCGTTTGCGTATGTACAATACTGGATGTTAAATGTCTTAGGTGTTAATTACAGTAAGTTGTTTCATGACAATTCTGCTAGCAGAATGAGTCTTGTTTAGATAGTACTAGTGTACGTTATTATTTTTATAGGGTCGGATCTTTTTTAATTAAGGTATAAATATATAAAAGGTGTGTGTGTATGCTATGTTTACCTGCAGTGCGTATTTAGGTATTAATATAAAGTAGCCGTGATATTATTGGCATAAATGGGTAGCACATTATAAAATCTTGGGTTAAAATTTCTTAGAGCTTTCTTAGGATAATTGTGTGTGTTAGTGTACTGGTTGGCAAATCGACAACGAACTGATAGGTATTTAAAGGGCAGAGGCTAGAAAGTAGTTGCACTAGTAAATTATTCGAGGTAGGTATGAGTGTTTTTCGTCACTGGAACCTTGTGTTTATAGCCAGATGCATTGTCACTTCAAATTTGAGCGTTTTCACGTGTTTTGTATTTACTTCATATTTGTTACAAGCAGTCCTATCACGATATAATACGTACTTAAAATGTTTGTTGTTCAGTGTCATGCCTAAACAGTAGCAAGTCAACTTGATATAGTATTTCTCTGCCTCTTGAGGTGAGGTGTATGCAAATGTGTGTGGTTTAAAAAAAAAATTGTATCTTTTATTAATTAGCATAATTGCTTCAGTAACAGTGGAATTGATAGGATCTTAAGATTTGTTAATACAAGTACCATGTATATTCTATTCGAACGGCTAGTTAAAACATTAAGTACCATAAAATATTGACTAGTGGTTAGTAATAGTAATATTCTATGAGTTGGGGAATACATTCCTCAAATTGGATAAATTTAGATTTAGAAAGGATATAGGAAAATATTGGGTTGGAAAGCTCCAAATTTAGGTTAGATAAATACATGAGTGAGAAGGAATGAATGCGAGTGGGAAGTTGCTCATGAGTTAAGTGTTATCAAAGCTTATTCCTTAGGTAGCATTGAAAATGGGTTGGACAGATATGTTTGTTATTGGGTTTGGGTATGAGAAGGGCTTGCCTAGTATGGGCCAGTAGGCCTGCTCAGTGTTTCTCCTTTTTTATGTTCACGTTAATGGCACCAATAAAGCAATTTGAGGGATTGTTCATGTCACTAAATAAGCTATTGACCTTTAAAAGAGTTTTCAGTGTTCCATTAAAAGTAATTTTACAAGATTATAAAACATTATTAAGGCTTATTTCCTTGATCCAGGGAAATGTATATGCCCTCTCCATCTGATCGAGCGTGATAGCCGCCCTTTTCCCTGGTCCTATGACACCAACAGGTTTAGCGCTTCCCCTGATTAAAATAAAATCTTGAGACATGTCTCGAGTAAGTTGATATTAGCAATTATCCAGGAGGGTGTTACTGTCTCGTCATATGATTGTGAAACGAAAGTCCGGTCTTTTCTTTTTAAACGTGTAAAATTAGAGGTAAATTTTGCAAACATACTTAAATTCGGTACACACTTATTATAACTTGCTTTATTAATTATTAAATCAGTTTGTGTAAACATTTAGTCTGTTTTTATTACAGCCTCTGGATCTAATGGATTATAGCTACTATCTTAGAGGTATTAATTTTGGCTAACTTTTTGTGTTTTGTATTACGACCAGCCATTCATAGGCCAAGTCTGATGTTAATGTTGGCACCGTAATATTGTGAGATTCCCGAAATCATTAACATGTTAACTTACTTGAATGATAGGGAATTTTGTGGTTCTCAAATTTACCAAGTAAAATGAATAGATAAAATGTGTAACGTGGAAGGTGGTGACTAAATGGAAGGACAGCTGTCATGTTGAAACGTGATTATCCTTGATAGCAACCATGTGGGTTGCCGGGGTAGGAAGGATAAGGGGGGGGGGAACCGGGTAAGCAGATGGTATCTGAAACCTTTCAGTGTCTAGTCTGTAGCGTATCTGATGTTGCCACTACTTGGTGAGGCGTGAGCACATGTACTTACACATAAAGAGCGCACGTGTGTGCTTTTAAATGCGCGTTAATTAATTGCCAAATTATGTATACGTTTTGACTGCTAAAGATTGCAGTATTAAATGACTCTGTGTATGCATTTTTAATTAGTGCTATGTATTCGAATATTTATGGATTAATGACAGTTTTGTAATAAAATAGACCACACTAGAAAGACTGGGATCGTTACGTCACTTGCCTATCAGCCCAAAAGTCTCAGAATACGCAATTTGCAATTTTTAATCCTATCCAGCATGCCTTTCTCTGCGCACTCTAGGTGATTACCTTTTACGTGTAGTCATGAGTCACTAGCACGTTAGTGTTAACCTTGCTGAATGTCTTTGTAAAGGTCATCATTCTGGAACGAAACCATATTGCTCATCAAATCCCGTTTTGTAAAGCTTTGCAGCGGTAGGCTGTCGACAAGAGCATTTCCACTAATTGGTGACACGGATTTCATTGGGCTTATTGTCTCGTTTGAGAGATTCTGGGTAAAGATACTTCACCATGCACCTACAGCCAGCTACACGTACTCAACACACACCAACCATCCTGTACACATTGCAACTGATTTTTACCTGTGAGTATTTTAAAATTTTAGGTTTTCTGACACCGTTTGAGGATATATATCTAGTGGCTGCCAGATCTCCAAGTTTTTTCCTGTTTGTTGCCTACAGGCTTACCTAGCCATCGCAGATTTGTGTACTTGTTTGAATAACAACTGTAGTTCCGTATTGGGAAGAATTGAAAGTTGCTTAAACGTTTGTCCATATTTAAAGCTGTTATAAAGATTACAATTATCTTTTTGAAAATGTCTGAAAATACAGAAGAGGATTTAATTTATACCATATATTTTCATGTGATTTATTAAAATACTAAAATTTATTTAATCTGGTATAGTATTTGGTTAATATATACCGTAATAAATAAATGAATAAAAATTGAAATATAGCATTATTATGTAAATTTATGGCATAGTGATGTCAAACGAACAATTAGTGGCACTGTAGGGGGTTTACCATTGTCTCCGAGCTTAGGTCAGACAAGTGGAAAATAAGCGATTGTGAGTCATGTATTGAGCTAGTTGACGAGATTAAAGTTCATGGTGGTAGTAGCTATCTTTATTCTCCTGACATAGTAGCAGCGCCTGTGTTTAGTTATTGAACAAGTTGTTAATATCATCTCGTTTGGCTCGACAGTATTTGCTAATATAAACAATACTTCGTAAAGTGGAACTTCAAACAATAGTTACATAATGTTCAATCAAGAACTGGGATTGCCTGAACATATCCCTGAAAAAGCCGGGAGGACTAATCCCAAACTTGACTGAAACCACTCCGTATGAAAACAAGAGGCTTGGCAGACAGTGCAAAATACCTCGAAAAAAAGGGGGGGGGGGCGGAAGAAGTGTCAGATCCCATATATTAGCACCCTCCCCCCCTCAAGGAAGGTTCCTTGATGTTGGTGAGGGGCTCTTGATTTAAGGAATTGGATCTGTGCTCCAGTTCCCCGAATTAAGCCTGAATGCCTTCCACATCCCCCCCAAGGTGCTGTATAATCCTCCGGGTTTAGCGCTTCCCCCTTGATTATAATAATAATAATTACCCTCCCCCCATGCATAAGGGCAATTATCAGAAGCCTTTTGTCTTAAAGAGAGAGAACCTGGCAAGTTCCTCATATCAGATAGTGACTAGCCGGGTTGTGGTTCGTATGTTGGACTTTGCGGCCAACAGTAATAGGCAGGTTGATCAGGCGTTGATCCACCAGGCGGCCTGGTCCTGGAGCAGGCCGCGGGAGGCCAGGCTTGTCTGGTGCTTGCCTGGTCAACCAGCCTGTTGTTGTTGGCGACCCGCTAGCCCACATATCCATCAGAGCCTGGATGATCTGGCACTTGTTCAGTTTCCTCTGGAAGATTTCTACACTTGTTCCTGAAGCGTTTCTGAAATCTGGTAAGATATTGAATAGTCTGGGGCCATGAATGTTCATACAAATATTGTGCCCATGGCGCCTTTGCTTTTAACTGGCTTTATTTTACAGTTCCTCTCGTACGTCTCTCTCCATTATGTTTTGGCAGTGCGCAGATTCGGAACTAGACCCCTGAGTACTTTCCTCGTATACTCATGTGTATCTCTCCTCCACTCGTTCCCGGTAATTAATTTAAATGCTTTATTGGTTCTATGTAGGCCGTTATTGATGTTTCTCCTGCCCTGAACAGGGCAGTCAACGCTAACCAATACTCCAAATGAGAGAGCACAAGCGATTTGAATTCTTGTCACCATTGACACTATTTCCCTTGTTTTGAAAGTTCCTATCCACCTTTTCATTATTCAAGCTTATTGCCTTATTGTGTTGAAAATCCATTTGCCTACCAACCCCATTATGCCTATAGCCCCCATTTTGTGTGCAGTCACCCCATGATCAAATTTGCCAAACGCCTTTGCAAAATCCATGTTACCTATCCATGAATTTGTAGGAGTGACTCGTTTTCCTTCTGTGGGGAAGGATTAATCTTGAGATTATATATGGGCTATGACAGTTGAAGAAGGCAGACTAAGTCGATGTAATTATGTCACAGAATGGTATCAGTTGTATAAATTAGTGATCAAATATCCTTAACATTGATTGATTTAGTAGACTACGCATACGTCATTTCATAGTGAATACAAAGCAAAATTTTAGTCTAGTGAACTTGTATAGTTACAACAAATGAATATAAATTCTCAGGATGAAAGAATATTATGATGCATCATATTTTTCCTACATAAACAATTCAGCATGAAATATATTTGTGAGAGATGATGCTTGACAAATTGACTAGTGTTAGCCATTACAGATAAGTCAAGGTGTAGTGCAAGTTTCAATTCTGCATTGCAAGATATTTTATGACTTAATTTCTTGAAAAAAACTAGACTTGTCTCAGAAACTTTAGTGTGAAGCAATTTCCACGAACCAGTTTTTCCTTTGTCAGGAAATAGCGTACATTTATAGTGGAAAAATTCTGAGCGCCTGTGTTGCGCTTTCCTTAAACTATATAGCTATATTGCTAACAGGGTTGGTTTCTGAGTTGTAAATAAAAATTTTCCTTTGCCTTTTTAATTTTCCTTGATTTGTTTTTGCATCGAACGTATTTAATTAAAACTTAAATGACTAAACTGGGAAAGAGGAAAATAATAGGGAGAAACAGAATAGGACGGATATGACTAACAGTGAAACCGTAGAAATGCATCTGGTTACCATCACTGTTTTCCTGGAGGCTCACGCAAGCAAATTCCCAGGTTGAGCGTCATCACCTGCTCAGGAAATTACCACAGTTTCCTTGTATCGCTTGCTGGTAATTGATTATTGGTTGTAATATTAAGGTATTGTCAGTGTCGCCTGTTGCAAGGAGAGGTTCTGTTTAATGCATTCATTTTTGATTGGTTAAACGGGACTTAGCCTTATTTAGAATTTTGCACTTGCTGCGACTCCTTAAACTTGATATGTGTAAAATCAATGGAGTTGTACATCAAATGTTAATAATGATAGTATTGAGTGTGACTGAGCCGTTGGGTTGGGAGGGAAGGGAGGGTGAGCCGCCAGTAATATGAGTGTTAGCGTGAGGGAGGACTGCGGATTTGAATACGGTGAGAAGTTGTAGCTGCGTTGACGGGTGTAGACAGTGACGGCTGGCTACCCTGACGCACCTGTCCTGGAATGCCCAAGTGGGTCACCTCTTGCCCGTGCTACTCGAGAGTTGTAGGAAATTGGGGAGGGTTTCTGCCTGAATTCTACCTGGAGTGTTTTCAGAGGGTCAACGTCCTCCGCGACCCGGTCCCTGAACAGTCCGCTTGGTAAAGAAAAGCCTGATCAAATGCAGTATATCCTGTGCTAATTCAAAACCATCTTATTCTTATTTTAGTTCATTTTTGACAGCTTTTACATGAACTACTAAAATTTTTGCCGTACCCTCTTCACCATGAACATCTCAGGTTTGTATTTTTAAAAACTAGGCTTAGTAAAGTTACCTGTAGGATACTTATTTCTTCCGGAGGTCACCATCCCCTCGACCCAGTTCTAGACCAGGCCTCCTGGTTGCTGGCCTGGTCATAAAGCTGTTAGTGCCTGCCGCCTGCAGTCCACTGTATGCTCCACAGCCAGTCGGATGATCAGGAACTGATCTAAGGAATTTGTGTAGTTTCCTCATGAAGACGGTTTGTTAATGATCATCCTTATGCATGGAGGGTGGGTGTTGAAAATACATGGTTCCTTTGCATGTATTGAGTTTTCTCTACTCATTGCGCCTCTGCTTTTCACCGGAGGTATCCTGCATTACCTGCAAAACCTCTTACCTGGAGTCTACCTGAAGTGTGTTCCTAGGGTCAAACCCGCCGGCCCCGTCCCAGAGGAGGTCTTCCAGTGGATGGCTTGATCAGCCAGGCCGAACAGGCATCGAGTTGAAAAACATGTCCAGTTCCTTCTTGAAGACAGCCAGGTGTCTGTTGGCAATCCCCATTATGTATGAAGGAAGGACATCGCAAAGTTATGGTCCCTTAACACTTACTGAGTTTTTCCTTAGTGTACTCGCTGCACCCCTGCTTTTCGTTGGGGTATTTTGCACCGTTTGTCAAGTCTCATTATTTTCATAGGGAACAATTTGTGTTTGCAAATTTGGGTCCAATATTTCTAGAATTTTCCAGGTGTAGATTATAATGTACCTGTCTCGCCTGCGTGCCAAAGAATAAAGAACTTCAAACGTTCCTAGTAATTTAAGTGCTTAACTGAATCTATGCGAGTAGTGAAGGTCTGCAGTTTAGCCTGCCTTGAACGTTGCTGTTAGTACTTTACCTACCTGGAGTCTACCTGTAGGGTTTTCCTGTGGTTAACACCCCCGTAGCCCAGTCCTTAACCAGACCTCCCA
>NC_091339.1:5752490-5763332 GCF_038502225.1 Cherax quadricarinatus
AGGAGCTGAGTATCGACCCCTGCAACCACAATTAGGTGAGTACACACACACACACACACACACACACCACACACGCACACCACGCACACCACACACGCACACCACGCACACCACACACGCACACCACGCACACCACACACACCACACACGCACTCCACACACGCACACCACACACGCACACCACACACGCACACACACACACCACACACGCACACCACACACACACCACACACACACACACACACACACACACACACGCACACACACGCGCACACACACGCGCACGCACACACACGCACACACACGCACACACCACACACACACACCACACACACGCACACACACGCACACACCACACACACACACCACACACACACACCACACACACACACACACACACACACACACCACACACACACACACCACACACACACACCACACACACACACACACCACACACACACACCACACACACCACACACACACACACACACACACACACACACACACACACACACACACCACACACACACACACCACACACACACCACACACACCACACACACCACACACACCACACACACCACACACACCACACACACTCACACCACACACACCACACACACACGACACACACCACACACACCACACACACACACCACACACACACACCACACACACACACCACACAACCACACACCACACAACCACACACCACACAACCACACACCACACAACCGCACACACACAACCGCACACACACAACCGCACACACACAACCGCACACACACAACCGCACACACACACACCACACACAGTGTGTGTGTCAAGACGCACAGTCAAGACACACACACATACTGTGTGTGTGTGTCTTGACTGTTCTCGTTATCCATTCTGTCAGTTTCTTCGCAGATGTAATAGTGGCATTGTGGTGGTCCTTGAAGGGGAGATCTTCGGACATTACCACACCCAGGCCCTTCACATTACTTTTCCGCTCATTTGTGTGATTAGAGTTTGTAGTTTTCGAAAACGGAGCAGTTGGAATTTGTCTTCATTGAACATAGTGTTCTCCGTTGCTCATTGGAAAACTTGGTTTATATTTTCTTAGAGATTTTCCGTGTCCTCAATGGATGACACACTCGTGCAGATCCTAGTATCGTTTGAAAAGGATGATAGTGCTATGGTTTACATCTCTGTCTGTCTGTTATGAAAATGAGGAGCAGGATAAGGGCGAGTACCGTGCCTTGTGGAACAGGGCTCTTTCCTATGGCAGCTTCCGATTTAACTCTGTTTACCACTACTCTTCGTGTTTAAATGGATAGAAAGTTGAAGATCCATCTGCCTACTTTGCCAGTTATCCCTTTAGCACGCATTCTTTGTGCTGTTACACCAGGTTTGTGGGGCCGTACCTCCTGGTCCCTTTCAAATGATATGCAGGGCAGTTTGTGCTGCAGCATTTTTTTTCGTGGACTGATGTATTTCTTATTCGGTATAAAGGAAATTTACAAAAAATATATGGCTTGTTTCGGTGTGAAAAAAAAGTTTACAACAGGTAGGATGACACACTTCTTTCGACAGGAGGTCGCGGGATATTTTTTTTTTTTTTTTTTTGGGTGGTCAAAGTTAATCGTCCCATTCTTTTTTCCAGATATTCCATGCCTACAGATACCCCAGGCATAGAATTTGCACAATCTTGCTTTCAGTTGGCAAGGATTTGTAGGGGCAGAGTTCTCATTTTGTGAAGTTTCTAGAACTGCACCAGAATCACCACCATCGGCTATTTCTAGAATTGGATCAACACTGTCCCGAGATATACCTTTGATTTACCTTTGAAGAGTTTCGCGAGTTTCACCACTCTCGGAGCCTGGCTATGGGCCAGATTTGTCTGATGCTTCCCTGGTCAACCAGGCTGTTGCTGCTGCTGTTGCAGACTCCTGCTCTATTAAATCTGTAATGGTGGCTGTGCTAGTCTGTAGCCGAGTCTACAATAGTGTGTATTAGGGTTTGTAGCTGGATCAACACTACGGATGGAGGCTGAGTGGGACGAGGTTCTGGTTACATGTACGTTTCTCCAGTGGGCCTCAATTTATTTCAGTCATCTGCTGTAATAAGAGCATTCTGAATGTTGATATATTTTGTTCTTTCACATTTCGTCTCTGCGGGAGTCGCCATTTGAGTTCGATGGTTTCATTTTCCTGTAGCAGTGTTTTTCTCCGATGTTCTCCATATCTTGGGCAGACTATCGAAGCGAGCCCTTGTTGTTTTCCTGTTTATTATTTGGTACCCACCTTAGTACTTGCTTGAATCCAGTCCAAAGCCCAATATGGCTATTGCAGATCCAGAAACACCTCTCTAGTTTAATATCTTTGATGGAAACGATGTTTACTCCTGCACAAGAGACATGTTTTGAAAAACATAGGTTACATGTAATTCACGTTTCGAACGTCTCTTAGTTTCCATCAATCCTTGTCCACGAACTTTCAAACTATTCTATTAATGTGTCTTGCGTATTAAACGCAGGGCACTAACTAATCCTTGAGCTGAGGGTGTGCACTATGCTGAGACTTGAACTGAACTTTATGATCTTTGAAGAATGAATGTCTGGGAGACGTGATTACGATGTAAAATATATATACAAGTGACAATAGGAATAGTCTAGGTTAGGTTAGGTAAGGTTCGTCAGGAAACAGGACAAGTGTTTCCTGACGCGGGTCTTAGTCAGATGATGACCCGCCTTTGGAGCTTTTGGTCATCTGACCGAGGCCTTCCGCTGGCTTACCGGTCCACCCCTTTAAAAATTATGGTAATTTATAACCATTGTCTGTCTATATACCTTAGGAATAGTCTGAAAATTCGTGGACCAGGATTGATGGAAACTAAAGAGATTTGCTCCAGTAAAATAAAAACTTGTAGTTCAGGGTCAGTATTCGATAATTTAGAGTGAAGGGTGGGGTTTTTTGGCAGTGTTTGCTGTTTGGCTTAATGTTGACGTCACCTAAACTTTGCGATGTTTCGTGTGTGAGGTTACAGACACCAAGGGTTGCCGAGTGTGCTAAAAATAGCCGGTGGGCATCGGAGTGTGTAGGCCGGGAAGCAGAGTCGGGGTTAGTGGGGAGACAGACAGTGGGAGCAAGAGAAGGGTGGGGGGTTGAGGGAGGTTGATGGGGGGGTAAGTAAGGGGAATAACCCCCAGCCTGGACTGATCAATACTGGGTGCTGGAGTGCCGGACGGTGCCACCAGACGCCGCCGCCGCTGCTGCTGCCTCTTGTTGCTGTAAGCTTATGGCCCCCTACTCCCCCAGCCGACCCCTTGTTTATACCTCTTGAATATCTGCCAATATTGATATAATGTTGACTGCCACAACTAAATCTTTCTTCACCATGGCTGCATATCACTACCGTGAAGGAGTAGAGGGAGGAGGAACATGAGAGGGATAGGATCGTCTTAGGCTTTCCTTCCACTACTACCAGCGCCGCCACCAACATTGGTGGCGGTAATGGAGGTGGTGTTGCCAGGGAGCTTCTCACAAGTCTTTCCTCCAGCCGGAAGTTGCACTGAAGATATGTGGGAGGAAGGTAGAAGTGGTCGTGGCCTTTGGTGGCGCGATCTTCACTGACTGACGGAGGGTAGGAGGATGGGATGATATTCTTGAGTGTTGTTTATTGGAAGTGAAGTAGTTTTGCTTCATGATACGCAGGCTTGTTCCCGCTAGACTAGGGTCAGTAAACTGTAGCAGTAATGTAGTTTAAAATGTCAAGAGACTGGTGCAGTAATGAATCTGCACTGTTTTCATATTGATGTATGAGTATGCTTAGATATGCAGTGCCTTTACATTGAACTTTTCTTCCCCTTCCCCACCTCTCTTGTTTTCTCTCCTGTTTTTGTTGCCCTGCTCAGTGATGAAGATATATCTTAATTAAAATACAGTTTTTCCTGTATATGAGATAGGTCATCCTGAAAGGTGACAGTTCCCAAGTAATACATTCCAGATTTACTGTAACGAAACCTTTGAAGTCTCCGTAACTTCTGAACTCTTGCCAGAATACTTAGCGATGTGTTCATAACCCTATGTGTTCAGTCTTGCAGCTCAGGTTGTCAGATTTAAACACTTGCGATGGAGATGGACAAGAAAACGCAATGTGTCATTTTCATAGTCATATAGAGTAGAATAGCATCATATTTCTGATATACCCAGTTTTGTTAAAAAAAAAGTTGTATAAACTGGCACTGGGCAAGTTTTCTTACACAACAATTATCCCTACTCACCTAGCAGTAAAATTTGGTACCTGTGTGTTAGCCGACTGTTGTGCATCGCATCCAGGGAAAAATGTATTAAAAGACTCCAGTCCTGCTGGAGTATAATATCCTTTTTAAGTAAACACTCCAGTCCCGTGTAAGAGAACTCCAGTAGCTACGTGCTTCAAGTGTTGGGTAAAAGTTATCCGCGTTGTTAATAATGGTAATACTAGAAAAACATTTGGACGTAGTGTTTTTCGTCTTAGAGCCCCAGAATATTAAGTTGTATGAGAAAGCGGAGATAAACACCATACATAGTTTAAAGAGCAAGTATGATAAGGCCCGAGTGTTATCGTGTACGTACCGTAATGTTTAAAGATTCAAGGACATGAGTAAATAGATTCCGGAATTGAGAAATGGAACTTGTGTAGACTACCGGAACTAGCTTGACCTTAGAAGACGTAATTTTGTGTGTGTGTGTGTGTGTGTGTGTGTGTGTGTGTGTGTGTGTGTGTGTGTGTGTGTGTGTGTGTGTGTGTGTGTGTGTGTGTGTATATATATATATATATATATATATATATATATATATATATATATATATATATATATATATATATATATATATATATATATATATATATGTATGTATGTATGTTCATATGGTGTATGGAAGAGGGAACAACGAGGTTATGCGAAATTCTTTGGATTATATACAGCAGGCTGCCAAACTCAGTTGGCAGACGACACAAGAGATGAAATCGTTTTGAGCATGAGCGTGTAAGGAAGCTACTGGTCAAACCACCCCAGAATAAACAGTGAAGGTAGCATAGTAGAGAGATAAGACTTGGTTTAACTAATGATACACATAAGCAAATATCAGGGGTAAGGTGGAGTTAAAGACGCACGGATACTGTATTGAACAAGTAGAAAATAGTTAACTGAATCTGTTTCCAAAACACACATTATATTTCGGAGAAAAGCATAGAAGCCTCTTGAGAGAGAGAGAAGTGGGGGGAGAAGGGAAAGGAAGAGAGCAAGGAAGGGAGAGGGAAAGAGCGAGGAAGGGAGAGAAGAGAGGGAAAGCGAAGAAGGGAGAGAAGAGGGTAAGAGCGAGGGAGAGAAGAGAGGGAAAGAGAGAGGAAGGGAAAGGAAAGGAAAGGGGGAGATATATAGTGAGGAGAGGAAAAAAGGAAGAGAGTACTCACCTAGTTGTACTCTCCTAGTTGTGGTTGCAGGGGTCGATTCACAGCTGCTGGCCCCGCCTCTTTACTGGTTGCTACTAGGTCACTCTTCCTGCTCCATGAGCTTTATCATACCTCTTCTTAAAGCTAAGTATGGATCCTCCCTCCACTACATCACTTCCCAGACTATTCCACTTCCTGACAACTCGGTGACTGATGAAATACTTCCTAACATCCCTGTGATTCATGCGAGTCTTCAACTTCCAATTGTGACACCTTGTTACTCAGTCCCATCTCTGGAACATCCTGTCTCTATCCACCTTGTCAATTCCTCTCAGTATTTTATATGTCGTTATCATATCCCCTCTAACTCCTGTCCTCCAGTGTCATGTAGATTTCCCTTAACCTCTCCTCTTAGGACATGCTTCTTAGCTCCGAGACTAGTCTTGTTGCAAACCTTTCCACTCTCTAATTTCCTTGTATGCTTGGCTAGGTGTGGGTTCCAAACTGGTGCTGCATACTCCAATATAGGCCTGATATACACGGTGTACAGGGTCCTGAATGATTCCTTATTGAGATGTCGGAATGCTGTTCTTAGGTTGCTAGGCGCCCATATGCTGCAGCAGGTATTTGGTTCATGTGCGCCTCAGAAGTACCCGGTGTTATACTCGCCCCAAGATCCTTTTTCCTGAGTGAGGTTTGTAGTCTCTGGCCCTCTAGACTGTACTCCGTGTGCAGAGTACAGTCCTTTCCCAATCTTCATGACTTTGCACTTGGTGGGGTTGAACTGTACAAGCCAGTTGCTGGACTAGGCCTGCAGCCTGCCCAGATCCCTTTGTAGTTCTGCCTGGTCCTCGTCCGATTGAATTTTCATCGACTTCTCATCATCTGTAAACAGGGATACTTTTGAGTTCATTCCTTCCGTCATGTCGTTCACATATAACAGAAACAGCTCTCGTCCTAGGACTGACCCCTGTGGAACCCCGCTCATCAGGCGCCCACTCTGACACCTCGTCACTTACCTTGACTAGCTGATGTCTTCTCGACAGGTATTCCCTGATCCATTGCAGTGCCTTCCCTGTTATACCTGTCTGGTCCTCCAGCTTTTGCACAAATCCCTTGTGTAGAACTGTTAAAAGCCTTCTTACAGTCCTAGAAAACACAATCTACCCCCCCCTCTCTCTCTCTCTCTCTTTCTCTTTCTTTTTCTTTCTTTCTCTCTCTTTCTCTCTTTTTCTCTTTCTCTTCCTCTTTCTCTTCCTCTTCCTCTTTCTCTTCCTCTTTCTCTCTTTCTCTCTCTTTCTCTTTCTCTCTTTTTTTCTTTCTCTTTCTTTTTCTCTTTTTTTCTCTTTCTCTTTTTTCTCTTATTCTCTCTTTCTCTTTTTCTCTTTCTCTCTCTCTTTCTTTCTCTTTCTCTCTTTCTCTCTTTCTCTCTTTCTCTCTTTCTCTCTTTCTCTTTCTTTCTCTTTCTTTCTCTCTTTCTTTCTCTCTCTTTCTCTATCTTTCTCTATCTTTCTCTATCTTTCTCTCTCTCTCTCTCTCTCTCTCTCTCTCTCTCTCTCTCTCTCTCTCTCTCTCTACTGTTGTCACCCTGTCATAGAACTCCAGTAGGTTTGTGACACAGGATTTCCCGTCCCTGAAACCGTGCTGGTTGTCGCTGATAAGCTCATTTCTTTCTAGGTGCTCCACCACTGTTCTGATAATCTTCTCCATGACTTTGCATACTATACATGTCAGTGACACTGATTTGTAGTTTAATGCTTCATGTCTGCCTCCTGTGTGTGTATGCACGTATGTACGTGTACTCACCTGTGTGTGGTTGCAGGGATCATTTCACAGCTCCTGGCCCCCGCCTCTTTGCTGGTTGCTACTAGGTCCACTCTCCTGATTACAGGTCTTGTCATACCACTTCTTAGTTATGTATGGACCCTGCCTCTAATATTTTTCTCCCCACATTGTTACACTCCCTGACAACTCAAGGTAAATCTCCAAGCAGATATAAACCAAGTTTTCCAGTGGACAATGAGGACAAATTTCAACTATTCTGTTATGGAAAACTGGAGGAAATATTAACTAGTACTCTTAAAGTATACTTCAAATCCTAATCACACAATAGAGCGGAAAAGCAGTGTGAAGGACTTGGGTATGTTAATGTCAGAGGATCTCACCTTTAAGGATCACAACAGTGTCACTATCACATCTGCAAGGAAAGTGATAGGATGGATAATGAGAACCTTCAAAACAAAGGATGCTAAGCCAATGATGATCCTTTTTAAATCATTTGTTCTCTCTTGGCTGGAATACTGCTGTACACTAACAGCTCCATTCAAGGCAGGTGAAATCGCAGATCTAGAGAATGTACAGAGAACCTTTACTGCACATAAGTTCTGTCAAACACCTTAATTACTGGGAATGCTTGGAGTCGCTTGATTCGTACTCACTGGAGCGCAGGCAAGAGATAAATACTAATCTACACCTGAAAAATCCTAGAGGGACTGGTCCCAAATATGCACACAGAAATCACTCCCTACGAAAGGAAAAGATTGGGCAGACTGTGCAACATACCCCCAATGAAATGTAGGAGCGCCATTGGTACACTAAGAGAAAACACAATAAGTGTCCTGGGCCCAAGACTGTTTAACAGCTTCCCACCAGGTATAAGGAGAATTATTAGTAGACCCCTGGCTACCTTCAAGAGGGAGCTGGACAGATACCTAAAGTCAATACCCGATTAGCCACGCTGTGGTTCGTACGTTGGACTATGTGCGGCCAGTAGTAACAGCCTGGTTGATCAGGCCTTGATCCACCGGGAGGCCTGATCAAGGACTGGGCTGCGGGGGTGTTGACCCCCGAAATACCCTTCAGGTAGACTTCAGGTGTGTGTGGGTGTGTGATAGAGCAAACGAACTAACAAACTGAAATTTATAGGTATAAATTAATACAGAAGACTAGGCACAAGCAAAAGAGGTAAATGCACTCTGCAGGGGAAGAATCCGTGCCAAGTAAATGTAATTTAATACTGCATTAGCGTCTTAATCTTAGTTACAAGGTACGCATCAGCTCTAAAACACACTAGAGATACGCCGTAGTACATTGTAAGTTAAAAGATGCATTGGACATGGTAGTTGCAATAATTGATAAATTTATAGTAGTCTAATCTTAAGAGAATAAATTCGTGCTGTCAGGTAAAGAATAACGAATGAAAAAAGGTTACACTACTGAAAATATCTGGTAAGCTGCACGCATCCGCAGGAGAAATGCAAAAATGTGTATTTACTCTACCATTGGGATTAATAGGATTAACTAGTATACAATAGAAAATCTGGGTGAATGTCCCTGCTCCCTCTCCACCAGTGTGAACTCTCAGGGTTGGTATGGTTACTTTGTGTTCGTGGTAATCTTATTTCATAGAAAAATATTGATTTAGATGCAATTTTTTTTTGCGTGACTAATTTTATGTAGCGTGAAAATTTTAAATCTAAACTCTCGAGAAATGGTCCGTCATGACTTTTGCCTATTATTGTTTATTATTATTGCCGCTGTGTGGTAACGCGATCCGGGGAAGGTATCTCCGTATTTTATAACTCCACCCTCTCCCCCCCTGTGCCTCATTGCCTACAATACGAATAGTGCAGAGTGCAGCACAAGTTTCCGATGCAGTTAAATATTAGCGTTGATAATTTAAGGCAAATCACGTGGAAACTAATATCGAAATTTCGTCTAAAATTGGCAGTTGGGACATATAGCTCAAATCTGTTTCAAACCTTCTTAATAAACACAAACTTTGAAGCCAAACTGAAGAGGCATTCACTTGTTTTCTGGATACACCCATGAATTAAGTCCGAAGCCGCTTCAACGTTTAAACACTGTGGGCGTTTATGAGTTGAAACCAATCGGATGAGGCACTCTGAAATTATCGAATGAAAACCAGTATTTAAATTTTCTCCAGTTTCTTGCATAAAAATGCAAATTTGGACCTGCCAAAATTAGTCCCACTCTTCAAGTTTGACCAGCATTTGAGGGTTAAGTAGATAAGTAAATAAGTTTTATTTAGGATTTGGGTATGTAACATTCAAGTTTTTTACAATAGTCTTGAAGGTGTACAGATGTTTTAGGCATATAAAAAGTACATTTAAATTTAACCTAGGCTAACCCAATAAAGTCAACACTGTGTTTTCTTATTAGAAGACATTCTCCAGTTATTCGCAGAAAGCACTTGGTTTAATAAACTTGGCACATTAAAACTTAAACTAATTGAGATGAAGGTGAAGCTTTCTTTAACGAAGAAACGTCAGTGCTAAAAGTTTAAGGGACACGTCAGTTCCCGTGTCTTCTGATAATGTTATTTTGTTACCTATAATCTACCTTGTCCATAATTACTATCGCATTTGCTTTGTCTGCCTTCTGAGCAAAACTTGGACCTGTGCAACCCCATTGTTCTCAAAGATTTGTTTAAGTTAAACTGTACCATGAATTAAGGAAAGATCTTAGACTTCATCTTACGATAGTAGACAAAGTAAATACGATAGTAATTATGGGCAAGGTAGATTATAGGGGAAAAATAAACATTATATTAGGAGACAGGGAAACTCTCGCGCCTCTTTAGAGCCAACCGATTACTGCCCCCCCCCCAAAAAAAAAAATCACGTAAACAACCCCAGTTTCATCCTTTTCATATAATACATAAACCATTAAAGTTTGATGCCTATAACCCGTAGGTGATGACGTGCCTGTTGAAGTTACATAGACTTTAAGGCAGATTAAATATAAGCTCTGCTTTTGTATCAGAAATTATTTTTATACAGTACTAATTCATTTTAAAATTGCAAACGGGTGTGGAGGATCCTATGAAAATGTTGAGAGATTAACACCAACACTAAAATCCAGAGGAAAAAAGTATTTTAGGTTTGAATAATGTTAGAAAAAAAATTCTACATGTTTAGAAGCCTACTCCATAATTATACACTGAAACGCATTGAGTGCTCTTGTCGAAGTTCAAGGAGTAGCCATCAAACCAATAGCTAAGAAGTTCTTCATGTCACGAACAGTGCTTACGCAGCATGTATATAAGACCATACAGTAAACCCCGTGGCGTCGTAAGGGGGAGGGGGCGCCCCGGGTGACGCCATCAAGGGGAGACACCATAGAGCCTCTGGAGGAGGTGACACTAATGCCCAAAACAGTGCTGCAGCAACATAAGAGAAAAATCCTGTTTCTGTATAGCCTCTTGTATGATTACAGACTGCAAATAGGCCTATATAGGGAAAATCATTGATTTTAATGATGCGCTAGATGATTTTGTAGGGTTGAAAGCAAGGAAATATAAGATCAGATTCACTGAGATGTTACCTGTACTCAAGGTGAAATCGGAACTAGTGTTTCTCTGATATTGCAATGCTTTTCTTTATTTTTCATTTTTTTTTT
>NC_091339.1:5763432-5768432 GCF_038502225.1 Cherax quadricarinatus
CAATATGATGTTCAGTGAAGACAAATTCCATCTACTCCGTTAGGGAAAACTGGAGATAATAGTTAGAACTGAGTATACTACAAACTCTAATCATATAACAGCGAAAAAGTAATGTGAGGGACCTGGGATTGGTAATGTCTGAGGATCTCACTTTCAAGGATCACAACAGTGCCACGATCACAACTGCGAAGGAAAATGAGAGGATGGATAATGAGAACGTTCAAAACAAGAGATACCAAGCCAGTGACGATCTTTTTTAAATCACTTGTTCACTCTAGGCTGAAATATTGCTGTACATTAACATCTCCATTCAAAGCAGGTGAAATTGCAGATCTAGAGAATGTACAGAGAACCTTTACTGCACATATAAGTTCCATCAAACACCGTAACTACTGGGAACGCTTGGAAGCACTTGTGCTCGTTGGAACGCGGGCAGGAGATTTCGTAATCAACACTTAGAGAATCCTAGAAGGAATGGTCCCTAATCTACACACACAAATCAATCCCTGCGAAAGCAAGAGATTGTGGAGGCGGTGCAAATTATCCCCAACGAAAAGTGGGGGCACCATTGGTACATTAAGAGAAAACACAGCAAGTGTCCGGGGCCCAAGACTGCTCAACAGCTTCGCACCATGCATAAGGAGAATTACCAACAGACCCCTGGCTGCCTTCAAGAGGAAGCTCGTCAGATAATTAAAATCGGTGCCGGATCAGCCGGGCTGTGGTTCGTATGTTGGACTGCGTGCGGCCAGCAGTAACAGCCTGGTTGATCAGGCCTTGATCCACCGGGAGGTACGGTCGTGTACCAGGCCGCGGGGGCGTTGATCCCTGGAATACCCTCCAGGTAGACTTGTTAGATCACTATTGAAATCTGTTTTTTCCTGCAATCTGTCGGTGTTCTCCCTGTAAGCAGTCTTCGCTAACATGACTTCATCTGCAAACAAAGATTGTTCATGTATATCAAAAATAGTAACAGTTCTTGTGTGTGTTTGCACGCATGTGTGTCAGTATACGCGTGGATGTGCGCAAATGTTTAGTGACATTGGGACTGTTGCCAACCAGAGCTGTCATTGCACTACAATTCTGAACAGCCATGCCATAAAGAGTAACTGTGTTGCGGTTTATATATATTTTTAATATATTTTAGCTGGTGTCACAGGAGTAAACTGATGTGTGGTTTTTAATTTGACCACTGCTGGATATAAAGAAATATGATAGGTTGTCTAGTATCCATGAGGCTTGGCAGTGGTGTGAGGGAAGGGGGTGGAGCGTGCAGCCAAGGTGTGAGGGAAGGGGGTGGAGCGTGCAGCCAAGGTGTGAGGGAAGGGGGTGGAGCGTGCAGCCAAGGTGTGAGGGAAGGGGGTGGAGCGTGCAGCCAAGGTGTGAGGGAAGGGGGTGGAGCGTGTAGCCAAGGTGTGAGGGAAGAGGGTGGAGCGTGCAGCCAAGGTGTGAGGGAAGGGAGGTGGAGCTTGTACCCAAGGTGTGAGGGAAGGGGGTGGAGCGTGCAGCCAAGGTGTGAGGGAAGGGGGTGGAGCGTGTAGATAAGGTGTGAGGGAAGGGGTGGAGCGTGCAGCCAAGGTGTGAGAGAAGGGGGTGGAGCGTGGAGCCAAGGTGTGAGGGAAGGGGGTGGAGCGTGCAATCAAGGTGTGAGGGAAGGGGGTGGAGCGTGTAGCCAAGGTGTGAGGGAAGGGGGTGGAGCGTGTAGCCAAGGTGTGAGGGAAGGGGGGTGGAGCGTGCAGCCAAGGTGTGAGGGAAGGGGGGGTGGAGCGTGCAGCCAAGGTGTGAGGGAAGGGGTGGAGCGTGTAGCCAAGGTGTGAGGGAAGGGGTGGAGCGTGTAGCCAAGGTGTGAGGGAAGGGGTGGAGCGTGCAGCCAAGGTGTGAGGGAAGGGGTGGAGCGTGCAGCCAAGGTGTGAGAGAAGGGGGTGGAGCGTGCAGCCAAGGTGTGAGAGAAGGGGGTGGAGCGTGCAGCCAAGGTGTGAGGGAAAAGGGGGTGGAGTGTGCAGCCAAGGTGTGAGGGAAGGGGTGGAGCGTGCAGCCAAGGTGTGAGGGAAGGGGTGGAGCGTGCAGCCAAGGTGTGAGAGAAGGGGGTGGAGCGTGCAGCCAAGGTGTAAGGGAAGGGGGTGGAGCGTGAAGCCAAGGTGTGAGGGAAGGGGTGGAGCGTGTAGCCAAGGTGTGAGGGAAGGGGTGGAGCGTGCAGCCAAGGTGTGAGAGAAGGGGGTGGAGCGTGCAGCCAAGGTGTAAGGGAAGGGGGTGGAGCGTGTAGCCAAGGTGTGAGGGAAGGGGTGGAGCGTGCAGCCAAGGTGTGAGAGAAGGGGGTGGAGCGTGCAGCCAAGGTGTGAGGGAAGGGGTGGAGCTTGTACCCAAGGTGTGAGGGAAGGGGGTGGAGCGTGCAATCAAGGTGTGAGGGAAGGGGGTGGAGCGAACAGCCAAGGTGTGAGGGAAGGGGGTGGAGCGTGCAGCCAAGGTGTGAGGGAAGGGGTGGAGCGTGCAGCCAAGGTGTGAGGGAAGGGGATGGAGCGTGCAGCCAAGGTGTGAGGGAAGAGGGGTGGGGCATGCAGCCAAGGTGTGAGGGAAGGGGGTGGAGCCTGCAGCCAAGGTGTGAGGGAAGGGGGTGGAGCGTGCAGCCAAGGTGTGAGGGAAGGGGGGTGGAGCGTGTAGCCAAGGCGTGAGGGAAGGGGGTGGAGCGTGCAGCCAAGGTGTGAGGGAAGGGGTGGAGCGTTCAGCCAAGGTGTGAGAGAAGGGGGTGGAGCGTGCAGCCAAGGTGTGAGGGAAGGGGTAGAGCGTGCAGCCAAGGTGTGAGGGAAGAGGGGTGGGGCATGCAGCCAAGGTGTGAGGGAAGGGGTGGAGCGTGCAGCCAAGGTGTGAGAGAAGGGGGTGGAGCGTGCAGCCAAGGTGTGAGAGAAGGGGGTGGAGCGTGCAGCCAAGGTGTGAGGGAAGGTGGTGGAGCGTGCAGCCAAAGTGTGAGGGAAGGGGGTTTAGCGTGCAGCCAAGGTGTGAGGGAAGGGGGGTGGAGCATGCAGCCAAGGTGTGAGGGAAGGGGTGGAGCGTGCAGCCAAGGTGTGAGGGAAGGGGTGGAGCGTGCCGCTAAGTTGTGAGGGAAGGGGGTGGAGCGTGCAGCCAAGGTGAGGGACGGGGTGGAGCGTGCAGCCAAGGTGTGCGGGACGGGGGGTGCAGCGTGGAGCCAAGGTGTGAGGGAAAGGGATGGAGCGTGCAGCCAAGGTGTGAGGGAAGGGGGGTGGAGCGTGTAGCCAAGGTGAGAGGGAAGGGGTGGAGCGTGCAGCCAAGGTGTGAGGGAAGGGGTGGAGCGTGCAGCTAAGTTGTGAGGGAAGGGGGTGGAGCGTGCAGCCAAGGTGAGGGAAGGGGTGGAGCGTGCAGCCAAGGTGCGAGGGAAGGGGGTGGAGCGTGCAGCCAAGGTGAGGGAAGCGGTGGAGCGTGCAGCCAAGATGTGAGGGAAGAGGGGTGGAGCATGCAGCCAAGGTGTGAGGGAAGGGGGTGGAGCGTGCAGCCAAGGTGTGAGGGAAGGGGGTGGAGCGTGCAGCCAAGGTGTGAGGGAAGGGGGGTGGAGCGTGTAGCCAAGGTGTGAGGGAAGGGGGTGGAGCGTGCAGCCAAGATGTGAGGGAAGGGGGTGGAGCGTGCAGCCAAGATGTGAGGGAGGGGGTGGAGCGTGCAGCTAAGGTGTGAGGGAAGGGGGTGGAGCATGCAGCCAAGGTGTGAGGGGAAGGGGTAGAGCGTGCAGCCAAGGTGTGAGGGAAGAGGGGTGGAGCATGCAGCCAAGGTGTGAGGGAAGGGGTGGAGCGTGAAGCCAAGGTGTGAGAGAAGGGGGTGGAGCGTGCAACCAAGGTGTGAGGGAAGGGGTGGAGCGTGCAGCCAAGGTGTGAGGGAAGGGGTGGAGCGTGCAGCCAAGGTGTGAAGGAAGGGGGTGGAGCGTGCAGCCAAGATGTGAGGGAAGGGGGTGGAGCGTGCAGCCAAGGTGTGAGGGACGGGGTTGGAGCGTGTAGCCAAGGTGTGAGGGAAGGGGGTGGAGCGTGCAGCCAAGGTGTGAGTGAAGGGGGGTGGAGCATGCGGCCAAGGTGTGAGGGAAGGGGTGGAGCGTGCAGCCAAGGTGTGAGGGAAGGGGTGAAGCGTGCAGCCAAGGTGTGAGGGAAGGGGGGTGCAGCGTGTAGCCAAGGTGTGAGGGAAAGGGATGGAGCGTGCAGCCAAGGTGTGAGGGAAGGGGGGTGGAGCATGTAGCCAAGGTGTGAGGGAAGGGGTGGAGCGTGCAGCCAAGGTGTGAGTGAAGGGGTGGAGCGTGCAGCCAAGGTGTGAGGGAAGGGGGTGGAGCGTGCAGCCAAGGTGAGGGAAGGGGTGGAGCGTGCAGCCAAGGTGTGAAGGAAGAGGGGTGGAACATGCAGCCAAGGTGTGAGGGAAGGGGTGGAGCGTATAGCCAAGGTGTGAGGGAAGAGGGGTGGAGCATGCAGCCAAGGTGTGAGGGAAGGGGTGGAACGTGTAGCTAAGGTGTGAGAGAAGGGGGTGGAGCATGCAGCCAAGGTGTGAGGGAAGGGGTGGAGCGTGCAGCCAAGGTGTGAGGGAAGGGGTGGAGCGTGCAGCCAAGGTGTGAGGGAAGGGGGTGGAGCGTGTAGCCAAGGTGTGAGGGGAAGGGGTGGAGCATGCAGCCAAGGTGTGAGGGAAAGGGTGGAGCGTGCAGCCAAGGTGTGAGGGAAAGGGTGGAGCGTGCAGCCAATGTGTGAGGGAAGGGGGGTGGAGCATGCAGCCAAGGTGTGAGGGAAGGGGTGGAGCGTGCAGCCAAGGTGTGAGGGAAGGGGGTGCAGCGTGTAGCCAAGGTGTGAGGGAAAGGGGTGGAGCGTGCAGCCAAGGTGTGAGGGAAGGGGGTGGAGCGTGTAGCCAAGGTGTGAGGGAAGGGGTGGAGCGTGCTGCCAAGGTGTGAGGGAAGGGGGTGCAGCGTGTAGCCAGGGTGTGAGGGAGAGGGGTGGAGCGTGCAGCCAAGGTATGAGGGAAGGGGG
>NC_091339.1:5773432-5800932 GCF_038502225.1 Cherax quadricarinatus
CTTAGTCCCTTTACACCAGCTGTAGTGTGCTCTTTGTACTCCTGCTTTTCACTGGAGGTATCTTGCAGTGTGCGAAGCATTATACTCTCGTTGGGAGTAATTTCGGTGTGAAGATATAATACTGAAAAAGTTGGTAGGGAAAGTATTATAAAACACGTTGTGGTGTGTTTTCGTAATCCGTGTTGACTTTGTTGAGCTTCTAGTGCGGCAACCTAGGCTCATGCCCGCCTCTAGCTGCACTGCACGCAAATACTGTATATTTAGTGTACCGATGTTGTAGCATATTTATGTTCCACACGGCTTGAGCAGGTCCACCGGATCAGCGAGAAGAAATGTGGTGGGCGGGAGGGGCGATGCCACCCCTCACGACTTTCTCCTGTTTCCCTTGAGCACTTTCCCGTCCCCAGATGGAACTTTTCACTGCTCTGCACTTTAGTTATTCCCACAGTTGCGGGTTTTAGATCCACCCCATCCTGAACAACATGAACACTTAGAGGGAGGGAGTGATACCCACACGTAGATGAACAGAGACGAAAGGATGCACAGCAGTTTTTTTAAGTTTGGACAACATTTTGCTCTTTGCGGAACTCTTGCCATGTTACCTAGCTTGAAAAATGTTGCGCGAATTAAAGCTGCTTGTGCGTCCTTGTCTTTGTCCAAGGAACACTTGTGTTATAAGGTTATTGTCTCTGGTATCCCTCTACCTTCCTCACTTAAATATATATAAATATATATATATATATATATATATATATATATATATATATATCTATATATATATATATATATATATATATATATATAGATATATATAAGCGCGCGCCGAATAGGTAAAATTGGTCAGTTAGCAAGAACTCGTTTAAAATTAAGTCTTTTTTATAAAATTTCGTCTTATACGTTTAAAGATATATTATTTTCATATATGTAATGTAAAAATTCATAATTTTGTACCAAAAGAGTTTTAGTAAACTTACCTAATCTTATTATAACAAGCGCAATTTAATTTAGCCTAATCCAACTAAATATATTTTAGATAAGTTTACAATTTAATAATAAACAAACACAATGAAATATATTTTTCGTTAGGTTCAGAATGATTTTTGCGAAATTATTGCACACACAAATTTTTGCTTGCCTTATTCGGCAAGAAGAGCGTTGCTATTTAAGCCAACATCGTAAATTTTACGTATTCGGCACGAGAGAGAGACAGACAGACGCACACACACGCACGCACGCACGCGCACACACACACACACACACACACACACACACACACACACACACACACACACACGCACACGCACACGCACACACGCACACGCACACGCACACGCACACACACTCACTCACTATCTTTACATTATTTCCAATGTTATATATAATTCACTTTTAAAGAAAAAAGCCACAGTACCATGACTGGAACAATACAAATAACCCGCATATAGGAGAGAGGAGCTTACGATGACGTTTCGGTCCAACTTGGTCCATTTACAAAGTCACACTTATAAAAAGAAGCGGAGGGAGTATATGTAGGCCAGCAGACATTGGCGGGAACAAGATAGGTAGAAAGAAAGGAGGAAGAGAGGTAGTGGTAGAGGTAATAGTGGTAGTAAGAGGAGTCAGTCAAATACTAAGAAAGAGGAGCACTGCAGGCGAGCTAGGGACCCACATAGGGTAGTAACAAGAATACAGCGGTGGGGGGGGGGATAATATTTATGGACCAAATACCCAAGGCAGAAGAAAGAAAACCCACCGGAGAAAGAGGAAAGGAAAAAAATGAGGAGAAAAAAAGAATCGGGTTAAGTCACGTGTGTTCTGAGGTTTGGAGCATTTTACAATGTAATGCCAGGACTAAGATTCATACAAGGAAAGTTGTGTATTAGGGAGGATTCAACCAGACGGCGACTGTGAAAGTTAGAAGTAGGGTAGACAGTTTTAGCAGAAGACCAGTCTGTAAGTTGACTGGGATCTCTGACATGACAAACGAACTTTGTTGTTTTCGGCAAGCCTAACACTACTGTTGTGCTCTCTAAGTCTGTCAGAAAGAGAACGGCCAGTTTCTCCAAAGTACTGAAGAGGACAGGAGGAACAAGAAATAGAGTAGACACCAGGAGCATCTATAGAGGGAAGAGGTATGAACTAGATTGGTGCGAAGAGTGTTAGTCTGGCGAAAAGTAAGTTTGATGTCTAAGGGACGAAGAGAGTTGAGGAGATTAGAAAGACTGGAAATGTAGGGAAGGCAGAGAGAGGACAGGAGAGTTCCCAGGAGTAGAGAGTTTGGGAAAGAAGAAAGACCGTTTAGCACGTGAGAAAGCAGAGTCTATGAAATGGGAAGGGTAGCCAAGACCGGAAAATGAATTATGAAGAGTGGAAATTTCTAATTCAAGGAACTGAGAATCACAAATGCGGAGAGCTCGGAGAAAGAGGGAGATAACATTTTTCTTGACAGAGGAAGCATGATAAGAAAAGTGAATGTACATGCCACTGTGCATAGGCTTTTGGTACACGGAAAAAGCAAAACCTGTATCTGAGCGGTGGACATGAACATCAAGGAAAGGAAGCAAGGAATTAGATTCCCATTCAGCTTTAAACTTAATGGAATAGTCCAAGTCGGACCGAAACGTCTTCGTAAGCTCCTCTCTCCTATATGCGGGTTATTTGTTGAATTCACTTTTTATAAAACCATATTGATATCTTTAAGCGTTTCTTCGACGTGTACCATGTCCTCCCTTACTTATAGTTGCTCTTGGAGGTCACCGTGGTCTGGTACCACACCAGGCCTCCTTTTTGCTAGCATGATCAGTCAAACTGTTAGTGCCCGCCTCCCACGACACACTTGAAGAATCTTGTCACGTTCGCTCTTGAAAATGTCTAGGGGTTTGTTGGTAATCCCCCTTATGCATGAAGCGAGGGTGTTGCAAAGTCGTGGGTCCTTAACGCTTACTAAGTTTTTTTGTGTGTGTGTGCTCATCGCTTACCTGCTTTTCACTTTAGGTATCCTGCACCGTCTGCCAAGCCTTTTGTGTTCATAAGTGATAATTCGGTGCGCATAGTTTGGGACCAGTCCCTTCTGTATTTTCCAGGCCTCGATTATGATGCATGTTTCTCGCCTACGTTCTCCCAGTAATTTAGGTGCTTGACTGATCTGTGCTGTGAATATTCTCTATATTCTCCAGCTCAGCAATTTCGTCTGCCTTGAAAGAGACAGTACACAGAAATACTCTAGCCTAGGGAGAACTAGTGACCTGAAGAATATCATCATTGGCTTGGCATCTCTTGTTTAGAAGGTTCTAACTATCCAACATATAATTTTTCCTTACAGTTGTAATAATAACATTGCTGTACTCCTTGAACGTGAGATTTTCTGACATACTCCCAGGTCTCTCACATTGACTTACGTTCCTTTGAGTGGTTTGAATTTATCTTGTACTCTGATCTTGTTTCTATTCCTCCATTCTTACGTGACGTAGTAAGTGAAATTTGTCCTCATCGAACATAACTTTGTTGTCAGCGGCCCACTGGAAGACTTGGTTTATATCAGCTTGGAGGCTTTCTGCGTCTTCAATGGATGCCACTTTCATACACTTTTCATATCATATGCAAAGGATGATAGTTTTATAGTTGATGTTCTTGTTTATCAGAAATAAGAATGGGGAAGAAAAGTGGGACGAGTACCGTACCTCGATGACACAATTTTCCACTGTAGCAGCCCCTGGTTTCTTTGTTAACTATTACTCTTTGATTATATTTGTTAGAAAATGTTCACCCACGTCCCACAGTGCTGGTAATGCTGTGCTACTCACCTCAAAGCTTTAAACTTTGGCTTCCATGTAAATAAATTACGCAACTGTTCAAGAAAGACCAAATTCATAGTTTTCTGCACGTTTTGCTGTTTTTTTTTTTCACATTTTTGTACTTAGTTGAAATTTGTCAGCCTGAGCTGGCAGACTACCGCTGACAGGATGAGCTCGGGGTATACAATAAACTAGCCGTTTAGGCGACTAGATTATTGCACTAGTAAGTTTGAAAAGTGTAGGGGTTGTGCATTGTCGTGGCTGTGGTGTGGGTCAAGGTTTGGCTGGAGGTCTGGGTCAGATTTAGTACTTTGAGGATCTAGCTCATTGTAAAGCCTTATAAAGATTTAAAGAGATCGAGAACTGCTCCAATTAATGTTTGCTCATGATCGTGCTTTTTAATTAAACATTATAGTTTTTTGTTGACATCTTTACATACCAGGCATTGCACGTATACCTTTTACTTCCAGTAGGTATTGGGGTTTTCTTACAAAAACGAAAACGGCGTTTTTCTTACTCAGGTATGACATCTCAGCAGATTAGATTTAGATTTTGCCCCTTATGCTGTCTATCTTTACATATTAAGCACAGTGTTCAACATAGTGACCATAGGGCTGACCACATACTTTGCATTTGATTTGATCATGTGTGTGTCTGCCAAACTGTCAAAAGTACTTGTAACCAAGCTTAAACCTGGCTACTACATTAGTCAGTCTGTTCACATTGCAAGTTGCTTCATAAACGTATTTATCTGCGTTCATGATATATGCTACTAACTGCATTCATATAAGCTGCTTCATAAACGTATTTATCTACGTTCATGATATCATTTGCTTCTAACTGCATTCATATAACATTGTTTCATTATTTACTTCTCAACTGTTATTCCTAATGGTAGACAGATATACCAAAGTTTCATTCATTTTCCTTCAGGATATTTTTGGGGCCTAACGTATCTATTTATCATAAAGGAGTAATCCAACGAGTGATGTATTCGATAACAATTATACGTTTTTTTCCGGATTTTTGAGTGTATCTGGTTTCTCCAGTGAGCATGTTAGTCATTATATGAGCCAAGAGCCTTCAGTGATGACATAGAAACAGTAATACCGCTGTTAGAATGGCAAACAATTCAGTTTGCAGTGTAGACGCCCGTTTGTTAATTCTTATGCCTAACTCAGCAACGTTCCTATCTTAAGTAGGGAGGTAACAAAAAGAGTAGATGTAGTCAATAAAGCATTTAAATTACTGGGAACGCCTTTGTCTTAAACGTGTATTCACTGGAGCGAAAGAGAGAGAGACGATGTATACCAGGAAAATACTTGAGGCCTTGTCCCAAATCTGCACAGTTCCATAACATACTGAAGTGAGAGTTTTGGGAAAAGTGCCAAATAAACCAATTGAAAAGCAGGGGTCAAGTGGGCACAATAAGGAAACACTATCAAAGTTCGTGGCCCCAGACTGTTCAGCGTCTTACCAGAAGATATCAGAAACACTGTTGGGACAAGGGTAGAAGTCTTCAAGATGAAACTAGACAAGTATCTTAACCAGGTGCCAGATCAACCAGGGTGTGATGGATGTGGGTCAGCGTGCCACCAGCAGCAACAGCCTGGTTGACCAGGCAAGTACCAGACGAGCCTGATGGGCCCAAGGCCGGGCTCTAAGAGTAAAAAAAAAAAATCTAAACTCATCAAAGGTATAAAGGTATGCTGGTAGACTCATTATTAGATCCATCAGTATATATAACTTGTGATAAATTATTACTAGGAGCTAATCGAAAAATTCTTGAGCAGTTGCTTTTGCAAGTGATTTAAGGAAGGGATTACTAGCGATGAGTTTCTTGGGAGAGGCTTCCAAGTATATGATATTAAATGAACACATCTTCCATGGAGGGGTGAAATTCTCTTGTTGTCTTAGTGATAAAATTCGTGCAAGTTATAAAACATAATATAATTGTATGTTTTCACACCCCATTTAGATCTGTGTGTATTTTCTTCTAGGAATTTAGTAAGATTCGTAGTGACAGTGTCTGGTTCATTTCGTAACATTCTGATCCTAAGTATAGTACATATTAGTATTAATCTCAATGATCTTATCACTGATACTAGACACACCAAGCTCCTTCCTCATATTAATCTCTGGTAGATTTAGGACAGCCAAGAATAATTCTGAGAGCTTCATTTTGCATTAACTCCAAGGGCCTGAGAGAATTTTCCTTAGCTAATATTAACATGGGTGCAGCATAATCAATTAAGGGTCTTGTATAGGTTATGTACATCATTATCACGGTTCTTAAATTAGCACTATAGAATTGTAACCACTAACAGCTTTAAGAGCATTTAGCCTATCTTTGCATTTCTTATTTAGTTGTGGTATGGTAGGTAGATTTATTGAAGGGTACATCTACGCCAAGATATCTGTAAAATATAACGTAGCAGGACTGGAATTTTCTAAGAGTATTTTTTCCTGGATGCCACCCCCAACAGTTTGCAAACAGGTACACACGTGTACTACTAGGTGAGTAGGTTTAGCAGGGGCGTATGTGGACTCGCCCATATTCTGTTATTCACAGTGGAAACCACGTATAAATTTAGAATATTTATTATCCACTATTTTTTGTCTTAATGGTACAGTATCAATGCATTTACTTGGCTCACACCAGGAAAACCGGATCTGTTGTAATTGTAGTCAGCTTGTGCTACTGTATCAGTTTTATGTGTAGCTTCCCCATCCTCTCCTTAGTTGAATTACAAGCCCGAGCTGTAACAAGTGAAACAAGTGTAATGCTGATGTACTTGTTAGGCAGTAACTGCTGTGGCCTGCTCCATACTTATGTTCATTATCTGAGCGTAGTGTCTTGTATGATGAGTTTATGTAGGGCCTTGTATGATGATGAGTTTATGTAGGGCCTTGTATAATGGCCAATGTATGTAGTGCCTTGTATGATGACCAATGTATGTAGTGCCTTGTATGATGGCCAATGTATGTAGTGCCTTGTATGATGACCAATGTATGTAGTGCCTTGTATGATGGCCAATGTATGTAGTGCCTTGTATGATGGCCAATGTATGTAGTGCCTTGTATGATGGCCAATGTAGTGCCTTGTATGATGGCCAATGTATGTAGTGCCTTGTATGATGACCAATGTATGTAGTGCCTTGTATGATGGCCAATGTATGTAGTGCCTTGTATGATGGCCAATGTATGTAGTGCCTTGTATGATGGCCAATGTATGTAGTGCCTTGTATGATGGCCAATGTATGTAGTGCCTTGTATGATGACCAATGTATGTAGTGCCTTGTATGATGGCCAATGTATGTAGTGCCTTGTATGATGGCCAATGTATGTAGTGCCTTGTATGATGGCCAATGTAGTGCCTTGTATGATGGCCAATGTATGTAGTGCCTTGTATGATGACCAATGTATGTAGTGCCTTGTATGATGGCCAATGTATGTAGTGCCTTGTATGATGGCCAATGTATGTAGTGCCTTGTATGATGGCCAATGTATGTAGTGCCTTGTATGATGGCCAATGTATGTAGTGCCTTGTATGATGGCCAATGTATGTAGTGCCTTGTATGATGGCCAATGTATGTAGTGCCTTGTATGATGGCCAATGTATGTAGTGCCTTGTATGATGGCCAATGTATGTAGTGCTTTGTATGATGGCCAATGTATGCAGTGCCTTGTATGATGACCAATGTAGTGCCTTGTATGATGACCAATGTAGTGCCTTGTATGATGGCCAATGTAGTGCCTTGTATGATGGCCAATGTAGTGCCTTGTATGATCAGTGTAGTGCCTTGTATGATGGCCAGTGTATGTAGTGCCTTGTATGATGAGTATGTAGGGCCTTGTATGATGACCGCCAGTTTATGTAGTGCCTTGTATGATGACCAGTGTATGTAGTGCCTTGTATGATGGCCAATGTATGTAGTGCCTTGTATGATGGCCAATGTATGTAGTGCCTTGTATGATGGCCAATGAATGTAGTGCCTTGTATGATGGCCAATGTATGTAATGCCTTGTATGATGGCCAATGAATGTAGTGCCATGTATGATGGCCAATGAATGTAGTGCCATGTATGATGGCCAATGAATGTAGTGCCTTGTATGATGGCCAATGAATGTAGTGCCTTGTATGATGGCCAATGAATGTAGTGCCTTGTATGATGGCCAATGAATGTAGTGCCTTGTATGATGGCCAATGTATGTAGTGCCTTGTATGATGGCCAATGTATGTAGTGCCTTGTATGATGGCCAATGTAGGGCCTTGTATGATGGCCAATGTAGGGCCTTGTATGATGGCCAATGTAGGGCCTTGAATGATGGCCAATGTAGGGCCTTGAATGATGGCCAATGTAGGGCCTTGTATGATGGCCAATGTAGGGCCTTGTATGATGGCCAATGTAGGGCCTTGTATGATGGCCAATGTAGGGCCTTGTATGATGGCCAATGTATGTAGTGCCTTGTATGATGGCCAATGTATGTAGTGCCTTGTATGATGGCCAATGTATGTAGTGCCTTGTATGATGGCCAATGTATGTAGTGCCTTGTATGATGGCCAATGTATGTAGTGCTTTGTATGATGGGCAATGTATGCAGTGCCTTGTATGATGACCAATGTAGTGCCTTGTATGATGGCCAATGTAGTGCCTTGTATGATCAGTGTAGTGCCTTGTATGATGGCCAGTGTATGTAGTGCCTTGTATGATGAGTATGTAGGGCCTTGTATGATGACCGCCAGTTTATGTAGTGCCTTGTATGATCAGTGTATGTAGTGCCTTGTATGATGGCCAATGTATGTAGTGCCTTGTATGATGGCCAATGAATGTAGTGCCTTGTATGATGGCCAATGTATGTAGTGCCTTGTATGATGGCCAATGAATGTAGTGCCTTGTATGATGGCCAATGAATGTAGTGCCTTGTATGATGGCCAATGAATGTAGTGCCTTGTATGATGGCCAATGAATGTAGTGCCTTGTATGATGGCCAATGTATGTAGTGCCTTGTATGATGGCCAATGAATGTAGTGCCTTGTATGATGGCCAATGAATGTAGTGCCTTGTATGATGGCCAATGAATGTAGTGCCTTGTATGATGGCCAATGAATGTAGTGCCTTGTATGATGGCCAATGAATGTAGTGCCTTGTATGATGGCCAATGAATGTAGTGCCTTGTATGATGGCCAATGAATGTAGTGCCTTGTATGATGGCCAATGAATGTAGTGCCTTGTATGATGGCCAATGTATGTAGTGCCTTGTATGATGGCCAATGTATGTAGTGCCTTGTATGATGGCCAATGTATGTAGGGCCTTGTATGATGGCCAATGTAGGGCCTTGAATGATGGCCAATGTAGGGCCTTGAATGATGGCCAATGTAGGGCCTTGAATGATGGCCAATGTAGGGCCTTGAATGATGGCCAATGTAGGGCCTTGTATGATGGCCAATGTAGGGCCTTGTATGATGGCCAATGTAGGGCCTTGTATGATGGCCAATGTAGGGCCTTGTATGATGGCCAATGTAGGGCCTTGTATGATGGCCAATGTAGTGCCTTGTATGATGGCCAATGTATGTAGGGCCTTGTATGATGGCCAATGTATGTAGGGCCTTGTATGATGGCCAATGTATGTAGTGCCTTGTATGACGACTAATATATGTAAGGCCTTGTATGATGGCCAATGTATGTAGTGCCTTGTATGATGGCCAATGTATGTAGTGCCTTGTATGATGGCCAGTGTATGTAGTGCCTTGTATGATGGCCAATGTATGTAGGGCGCCTTGTATGATGGCCAATGTATGTAGTGCCTTGTATGATTGCCAATGTATGTAGTGCCTTGTATGATGGCCAATGTATGTAAGGTCTTGTATGATAGTCAATGTAAGGCCTTGTATGATGGCCAGTGTATGTAATGCGTGCCTTGTATGATCAGTGTATGTAGTCCGTGCCTTGTATGATGGCCAGTGTATGTAGTGCCTTGTATGATGGCCAGTGTAAGGCCTTGTGTGATGGCTAATGTATGTAGTGTTTTGTTTGATGGCCAGTGTATGTAGTGTTTTGTTTGATGGCCAGTGTATGTAGTGCCTTTTATGATGACCACCAGTGTATGTAGAGCCTTGTATGATGGCCAATGTATGTAGTGCCTTGTATGAAGACCAGTGTATGTATTGCCGTGTATAATGACCGCAGTGTATGCAGTGCCTTGTATAATGACCACTAGTATCACGTACGGGTCCTGCTACTATGATGCATACAGTTCCTGATACTGTGATGCATACAGTTCCTGATACTGTGATGCATACAGTTCCTGATACTGTGATGCATACAGTTCCTGATACTGTGATGCATACAGTTCCTGATACTGTGATGCATACAGTTCCTGATACTGTGATGCATACAGTTCCTGATACTGTGATGCATACAGTTCCTGATACTGTGATGCATACAGTTCCTGATACTGTGATGCATGCAGTTCCTGATACTGTGATGCATACACAAATAACCCGCACATAAAAGAGAGAAGCTTACGACGACGTTTCGGTCCGAAACGTCGTCGTAAGCTTCTCTCTTTTATGTGCGGGTTATTTGTGTATCGTTCCAGTCACGGTATTGTGCCTTTTTGTTATTTACTGTGATGCATGCAGTTCCTGATACTGTGATGCATGCAGTTCCTGATACTGTGATGCAGCTCCTGATACTGTGATGCATGCAGTTTCATATCTTCACCGAGGGTTTAGCTCTTGTGTTAATGTTGACACTCTCATTGCTGTCTTAATATTTTCTTCCCCTTCACTGCTTATAACCTCCCTCTCATTAACCTCCCCCCCCACTCTTCCCTCCCTTTCCCCCTTCTTCCCAAATAGTGTACGTCGTCTGTCGTCCAGATTCCCTCTACCCAACCACCTCCATCCTCTCCTCTTGCCTTCTTTTCTCTCCTCTTTGCTTCTCTCTTCTTCCTACTTCTGTTTTTCTCTCCTTTCCTGCTCCTTCCTTCCCTTCTCCTTTATCTTTTCCCTTGTTTCTCCCTTCCTCTCGTCTCCCTCTCTTTCCCACACCTCTTGCCTCCCTACCGTTGCATTGGGGATTGTGGTGGGGGGAGAGAGAGAGAGAGAGAGAGAGAGAGAGAGAGAGAGAGGGGAGAGAGAGAGAGAGAGAGGGGAGAGAGGGAGGGGGGAGAGAGAGAGAGAGAGAGAGAGAGAGGGGGGGAGAGGGAGGGTGAGTGAGTAATGTTGAGGACGTCAGAGCCAGTTTTTGAAGAGGCAGCAGCCAGACTGGAGGGTTAAGGTGAGGGGTCGGTACTACTCCCTCCCTCCCTCCCTCTCCCCAACCATGCCAGACCCCCTCCCCAACCATGCCAGACTCTCTCCCACCCTACCATGCCAGACTCTCTCCCACCCTACCATGCCAGACTCTCCCACCCTACCATGCCAGACTCTCTCCCACCCTACCATGCCAGACTCTCTCCCACCCTACCATGCCAGACCCCCTCCCCCCACCATGCCAGACCCCCTCCCCCCACCATGCCAGACCCCCTCCCCCACCATGCCAGACCCCCTCCCACACCCACGAGGCCAGCCCCCCCCGCTCGTCCCACTAGGCCCTTACCCCTCTCACCCCTCCAGGCCAGCCTCTTCCCCGCCTGGCCTGCCCCCTCCTTCCCTTTCCCGGCAGGGAAGCCCCATCCCTTCCCCACCATGTTTGCCCCTTTCCTCTCCCTCACAGAATTACCCCATCCCTTTCCCCGCCAAGCATGCCTCATCCCTCTCCCCTCTACGTTGCCCCGTGGCCTGGTGGCAAAAGCTCTCGCTTCACACGGTGAGGGGTCTGGGTTCGATTCCCGACGAAGGGGTGAAATCATCGGACGTGTTTCCTTACACCGGTTGTCTATGTTCACCCATCAGTAAATTGGGTACCTGGGTGTTAGTCGACTGGTGTGGGTCGCATCCTGGGACAAAACTGACCTAATTTGCCCGAAATGCTCTGCATAACAAGACGCTTTCTATATAGTAGTATGTCATTGATGTCAGCTAGGCCTGTATACCTTGTACATGTACTTGTAGAAATAATAATAATAATAATAATTATTATTATTATTATTATTATAAGCGTGCCCCATCCCTCTCCCCGGCATGCCTTCCCTTTCCCCGGCATGCCTTCCCTCTCCCACTCCAAGCCAGACATGCCCCCTCCATACCCCAGCCAGGCAACCCCCCGGCCAGACCTGCCGTCTATGGAAAATGACAAGTCTCTTGTGAATAATGTTGCTGCTTCCACATAGTTCTTCATTGCTATCCACATGCCTGGGCTTGCCATAGTGTGTGTGCGTGTGCGTGTGCGTGTGTGTGTGCGTGTGTGTGTGCGCGCGTGTGTGTGTGTGTGCGTGTGTGTGTGCGTGTGTGTGTGTGTGTGCGTGTGTGCGTGTGCGTGTGTGTGTGTGTGTGTGTGTGCGCGCGTGCGTGTGTGTGTGTGTGTGTGTGTGTGTGTGCGCGTGTGTGTGTGTGCGTGTGTGTGTGTGTGTGTGTGTGTGTGTGTGTGTGTGTGTGTGTGTGTGTGCGCACATGTGGTTGCTAGGGTCGAGTCTCAGCTCTTCGCTGGCCAATACTAGTGCACTCCTGATGTCGAGAGCCTTATCGTACTTATTAAAGCTATGCATGGATCCTGCCTCCACGGCACCATTGTCCAGGTCATAACACTTCTTGGCCACTCAAAGGCTGAAGAAATGCTTCCTAACATTCTTGTAATTTGCCTGTTTTCAACTTCCAGCTGTGCCCTCGTTTTAGTGTTTCCCGCCTCTCAAACACTCAGCCTCTGTCCACCCTATCAGTTCTCAGTATTATGTACGTTATATAACCCCCTAGTCCTTTTTCTGTCATCAGGTTTCGCGCTCGCTCATGACTTGGGAGTAATTATATCGGCTGACCTTTCCTTCAAAGAACACAACAAAGCTAATGTCACGACAGTCAGGAGATTGACGGGGTGGAAAATGAGAGAACTTTCAAAACAAGTGAAATAGTGCCGGTAGTGACACTTCAAATTGTGCTTTCTTGTCTGGAATATTGTTTGGTACTGACAGCCCTATTCAGGGCAGGAGAGAGATCAGAGTTGGAACAGATAGATCATTTATGGCCCATATACAGCCAGTAAAACATTTAAATTGCTGGGAATGCCTTAAATCCCTAAATATGTACTTCCGGAGAAGAACTGCATGATAATATATACCTGGAAAGTACTTGAGGGTCTTGTCCCAAACCTGTACACTGTCGTAACATACTCTTATTAAGAGATATGGGAGGAAGTGCAAAAATAAACCCAGAGAAAAGCCGGGGCACCGTGGGCACAATAAGAGAACAAGTGTAGAAGTCTTCAGGAGGAAACTTGACAAGAATCTTCACCAGGTTCCAGATCAACCCTGCTGTGATGGATATGTGGGCCAGTGGGCCACCAGCAGCAACAGTCTGGTTGATCGGGTAAGCAACAGACGAGCCTGGCCAAAGACTGGTCTCATCGAAAGTATATCAAAGGTAGTAAAAACCCCTTCGATCTGGAACTAGGTTCTTCGCAAACCTCTGCACTTTCTCCAGTTGTTGCACTTGATCAAGTGCGAGTTCCGTTCTGGTGTTGAAACTCCAGTACAGGGCTGACATAGAACGTCGTGAACGACTCCTTGCTTAGGTTCCTGAAAGCTGATCGTTTGCTGCAGCACTTACTCGCCTCGGGGATATGCTAGGTACAATGCTCACTCCGAGGTCCTCCTCGAGTTAGGTTTGTAATCTTTGATACAACCTCCCCCCCCCCCCTTCGCCTGTACTCCGTCTGTGGTCTTCTGCCAGTTCCCAGTCTTCATAACTTTGCATTTACTTTTGTTGAATTCTAGCAGGCCTGCAGCTAGAACTCCGTGTCTGCGTGCGTGTACATATTACTTATGTATCCTTTTTTTTCTACAGGGGTCGAGTCACTTCTAATCCTACCTTAACTGCTAGTGTCATATTTACTCAGTTAATAAAGTCTACCTCCACTTCTCGTGTGTCTTACCAGGCTGAAACTAAATTATTTCCTGGCTGCTCTCTGGCTCATCATCGTGTTTTCAGCTTTCTTCTGTGCCCCTTTTTTCCCGAGACTCGCTTTTCACTCTACCCTCGTATCCGCCGTATCGATTCCTCTTTGTATCATGTATGTTGTAATTATGCCGCCCCCTTCCCTCTACGTTCTCATGCGGTCTTTCTCTCCTTTAGGATTGTTAAGTTCATTTTTCTCTTTACCTGTACTGGTGGCTCGTAATCCAAGGAATTAGAGCTACTCTCTCTTCCTTGGATCGAACCAAATAATCTCCTTTACCAGGCGCTATGACCCGTTTAGAATTTGGATCTTTCTAATGTTTGCTCAGTCCCGGGATTTGTAGTTACGAATTCGTGTGCATTCATCAGCTTGTGAACATGGCACTGGATGTGAGCTCCGTGCTGGTAGTGTAGTCCTGGAGGAATCTTAATTGAGGTCTTTGAGGGAAGTTCTTGATGTCTTCGACAACATTTGGTGCCGAAGTTGAGCTATTGATGCACCTCAAAAGATGCATTCCATGTAATGTTTACGTCATGTCCCTTTCTTTGATGTTTGCTGTTTGTGTATTTGCAAGTTGTTTCCTAACTTGCATTCTCCCTCTCCCAAATTTGTATAGGGAAGGTTAGCGGTGAATGACGATGTCGTACACCAGTTCGCAGTCAGTTAAAACTGGACACAGTATGCCAAAATGACCAGTAATAAATGTACGTTTCTGAAAACAGGTAAAATGTAAAATACATTTGTGTAAAAATTGTCTTCCCTCTGGGAACGTAATAGGTACAGGTGCCGGGAGTGCATGCAGTAAAGGAACCATCAGTAATAATAGACAGGACAGCGATAACGTCAACATTCGTATTCCCCATATTAATAAACCTGTATTTGGGTAACAACCCACAGGAGCTCTGAATTTTTAAGAGCTAAAGGAACACTGTAATAATCTACTGATCCATGGTAGGTAGGTCCGCACCCTTACACATTTTTACTCCTTTATCTGTTAAACTTATTTTTAAAAGCTGTACAAAGTATTTGTTTCACTGGTAGTTTGTTCCACTTGTTACAACTGTGTTGTCACAACCATGCCTTCCTGTATTATTTCTAAATTTTAATTTATTCTTGTCTTCCATGTTTGCACCTCATCATACCCTCATTCTGGCTTTTAAAGGAGTAGGCCGAGTGTTAATCGTTGTAGTATTTTTCTTTTTATCTTTTGTGGAATGGTGTTTGTAATCATACAAGTGGTAATGGAAAGACTTAGCAAGAACCCTATTATTTCTACAATGTTTTACCCACTGGGGACTGTCAAGCACTTGACAAACCCCTGGTTGGTTAAACCTTGTATACATTAACAGTTCTTTACTACAAGTCTTTCTACTACCATGTGTCACTGTTTTGCATCACCATTACGGCCATTGTCTTGCATGGAGATCAGAACTTCGCCTCATAATATTAATTATTAATGAATCATTATTACTCAGGACATAATTACAGTTACGCTATAACTGTGAATTATGGTCGAGTTATAACCATGGGACTTGTTTAAAAATATCAAATTATTTTTTTCGCTTTATTAGTATAAGGTATGTATTGTACTATTGTTTTAGCTTCAAGTATCCGCTAACTAGAAGTCTTAGTCATTTTTGCTGCCAGAGGGGAAAAACGTAACCGGAATTAGTCTGGATCCAGATGGCATACTGCCGGCACGACTGAAGAAGAGACGCACGTTGCAGAACTATTGGTATAAACCTTGGTAATTGATATCAACAAAATGGTTTAAAAAGACATAATAAATACTTTGACATAGCAAACTTTTTCTGCCCTGGGACCTTGATCACTTCTAACGCAGAGATTAAAAAATTCTATATATACACAACCCGCACATAGGAGAAAGAAACCTTATGACAGCATTTCGGTCCGACTTGGACCATTAACTAGCCAATATATATAGGTGGAGAGTGGGGTGTGAATGACACAGTAACCTGAAAAAAAAAGACATTCGAGATGAGGACAGGTAGACAATGAGGTCTTGTGATTCCTGTGTTAGGTAGGTGGTGCTTTGCCTATTTGAGTATCATGTATGCTGTTTTTGAAAATTTGTAGCTTCCAGTATTATGTTCTATGGTATATAAAAGGACACAAGTGCAACTAATGTGACATTTTATTGTGACAACGTTTCGCTTGACAAAGCTCCTGGAGAGCGAAACGTTGCCACAATAAAACGTTACAGTTGCACTTGTGTCCTTTTACCTAATATATTGTTGGTAATCCTACCAGCATTAATACAGTGTTCTATGGTGTCGGTGACGGCGATTAGCAAAGCTTCCAGACCTCGTCGGCGTCCAAGATCTTCGGTGAGGACGAGTTGTGCCCGATTCCAATTCATTAAATGTCCCGTGGAGTCCCTGTTGAGGACATAGGTGTACCTTAAGTCGTTTCTGTTGCTGGCTTTTCGATGTTCGTTCAGTTTGACCGAAAGATTTCTGCCTGTTTTCCCTACATATTTCTTGGGACAGTATCCACGGGATGGTGTAGACGCCCGCTGTGGAAGTTAGAGGTGTGAGACTACGTTTCATAGTGAGGTCTGTGATAGAGGATGTGTTTAGGTTGAAACATTTATATTGCTTCTGCCAAGTACCTGGCGGGTATTCTTGGCAACATTACCACATGGGAGCACTAAGAACTGCTTTGAGGACTGTTCCATGGGGAACTGTGCCTTGAATCTTCAATCCCGGATGAAGAAAGATGGAAACTGAAGACGTATGAAGGCTTATATTACCTGGATGCGTTCCTCTTCAAGGTAACAAGGGCTGGAGATGCGAAGAGGTCTCAATAAGCCAATAAGGACACCTCTTTTAGTGCAAGTATCATAGTGTGAATAAAAGAGTACAAGATCGTCATAATTGATAGATTTTCTATACACTTTGAAGTGAAGGTTTGTCGGGAGACCTTCAAACTAGGACATTGAGGAACGGAAGTTTGTCATCTTTTTCGAGTTCCTGTGTCCAGCAGTATGCAGCCATCAGATTGATGGTCAGGTTTCCCTGACGCGTATTCTTCAGTATGACTACGTCTTGGTGAAATCGTTCACAGAAACTGTACGTAATGGATGGAAACTTGAGTTCAGATTTGAATT
This sequence comes from Cherax quadricarinatus, assembly GCF_038502225.1. Lineage (NCBI taxonomy): Eukaryota > Metazoa > Arthropoda > Malacostraca > Decapoda > Parastacidae > Cherax > Cherax quadricarinatus. The sequence goes on from NC_091339.1 coordinate 5,790,416, forward strand.
GTGTCATTACCTGGAGTCTACCTGGAGGGTATTCCAAGGATCAACGCCCCCGCGGCCCGGTCCAAGACCAGGCCGCCTGATGGATCAGGGCCTGATCAACCAGGCTGTTACTGCTGGCCACAAGTAGTCCAACGTATGAACCACAGCCCGGCTGATCCGGCACCGACTTTAAGTATCTGTCCAACTCCCTCTTGAAGGCAGCCAGAGGCCTATTGGTAATTCCCCTTATGCATGGTGGGAGGCTGTTGAACAGCCTTGGGCCCCGGACACTTGGTATTTTCTCTTAGTGTACCAATGGCGCCCCTTCTTTTCATTGGGGGTATTTTGCACCGCCTGCCCAGTCTTTTACTTTCGTATGGAGTGATTTGTGTGTGCAGATTCGGGACCATTCCTTCTAGGATTTTCCAAGTGTAGATTATCATATCTCTCGCCTGCGTTCCAGCGAGTACAAGTCAAGCGCTTCCAAGCATTCCCAGTAGTTGAGGAGTTTGATGGAACTTCTATGTGCAGTAAAGGTTGGTCAGTATTGTTAACTCGGTCAATGATAGTTTCAAATGTGTCTTCAACAGTTTCGATGCCCAACATAGTGACTCCAGACTCACCAAAGAGACTGGATAGGTTTATATACTAAGATTTGTAACTTTGCTCTTGCAGGGATTCAGATAATGCGTTTAACATCCACAGGTAATATACATACAACTATCAAAACCAGTGTTAATACTTAAAAAAAAACAAAGGGTAGAATGTAATTAAAGCATTGTAATACTCTCATAAGAGATACGTATATCCTCCAAATGGAAGTTTAGGAAATTTCTCTAAAGTATACTTGATAATCCAGACTTACCAGTGAGCAGGGTTGAGCGAGCCCTGCAAATACTCATGTTAATAGCGTCTAGTTGAAAGCATAAATGAGCGAGTCTTGTCGCAACTGGACCATGGATGAGTCACCTCGTAGCCAGTTGCAAGAAAATTCTAGATCATCTGGTGCTGGAGATGACAGGTGCTGGCCAGATCGTGATATTGCTGCTACAGTGACACTTTCCAACACTAGACAGATAGTCATGTTAATTGGCTTTGAACATCAAAATGGTATAAAATACCGACAGGTTGTTAGGTAAGACACATATGCAACAGTTAGGTATCTTTATTTCGAAACATTTCACCTACACAGTAGGCTTTTTCAGTCGAGTACAGAAAAGTTGATAGAAGCAGAAGAGACGTGAAGACGATGTAATCAGTCCATCACTTCAAGGGTGATGGACTGATTACATCGTCTTCGCGTCTCTTCTGCTTCTATCAACTGTTCTGTACTTGACTGAAGAAGCCTACTGTGTAGGCGAAACGTTTCGAAATAAAGATACCTAACTGTTGCATATGTGTCTTGCTTAATTGGCTTTAATGGAGCCCGAGTCGCACTACCGCACATATGTTGTGTAGTTTGTATATGTGAGCCCTCTTGTAAAATGTATGGACCTGTAGCATAATTGATTCGCTTAATGTCACTCAAATTTTAGTTTTCGCTTTTAAGGTTAGCACTTTTTTCTCTGTTATGATGCATAATAATTTTGATTAGTATAAACTGCAGTGTGTGATGGTCACGATATTGAACAGTGAGGTGCAGGTGCCATTTATTGCTGCTGCAGGAGTCAGCAGTCATGGTGCCTAGTTGGATGGGTATCATGAGATTATGGAAGCCTTAGGTCCTCTCTTACCTCCTCTGCCTTTCTCCCTCACACGTGATCCTCTCCTTGCCACACATGATCCCCTCCCCTTCACACAGGATCCCCTCCCACTCCCCATAACATACGATACCCTCCTTCCCTCCCCCTAACATATGATCCATTCTTATCTCAAACATTATTCCCTGTCCCTCCACCTCGGACAATCTCTCCCTTCCGCTGCCCTTTCCCATGCACATGATATCCCTTACAATACAAGTCACAAATAACGCTTAGAAATGGCCCAGTGCTCACTTCATACACTAATGTAATAAAAATGAGCGAAATTTAGAACGAAACACACACACACACACACACACACACACACACACACACACACACACACACACACACACACACACACACACACACACACACACACACACACACACAGATGGGACACAGTTGGAAGTTGAAGACACAGATGAATCACAGGGATGTTAGGAAGTATTTCTTCAGCCACAGAGTAGTCAGGAAGTGGAATAGTTTGGGAAGCGATGTAGTGGAGGCAGGATCCATACATAGCTTTAAGCAGAGGTATGATAAAGCTCACGGTTCAGGGAGAGTGACCTAGTAGCGACCAGTGAAGAGGCGGGGCCGGGAGCTTGGATTCAACCCCTGCAACCTCAACGAGATGAGTACACGGGAAGAGAGAAAGAGAGGGAGAGAGAATGAGAATTAATGAGAGAGCCAGGATGAGCCCTTGGTTCACCCAAAGGTGCAGAGGGGCCAAGACCAAGTGTGCTAGAGATAGAAGTGGTAAAGACGGCAAATGACCCAGGAGAATAAGGAGAGCAGTCGTAGAGCCAGAAATGAATATACACAGGTAAGAAGAAAGGCCCAACGACAATACGAAAATGACATAGCAGCGAAAACCAAATCAGACCCGAAGATTTTTTACAACCACATCAGGAGGAACACACCAGTCAAGGACCAGGTAATAAGACTGATGAAGGAAGGATGAGAGATTACAAGAAACGACCGCGAAGTATGTGAGGAATTCAACATGAGATTCAAATAAATGTTCACAGAGGAGATAGAAGGGACTCCTGAAAGACAGAGGTGGGGTACACCAAGTGTTGGACACAATACATACAACCGAGGAAGAAGTGAAGAGGCTGCTAAGCGAGCTAGATACCTCAAAGGCGATGGGGCCAGATAACATCTCTCCATGGGTCCTGAGAGAGGGAACAGAGGCGCTATGTGTACCACACACAACAGCCAACATATCCATCGAAACAGGGAGACTACCTGAGGTATGGAAGACAGCAGATGTAGTCCCAATTTTAAAAAAAGAAGACAGATACGAAGCATTAAACTACAGACCAGTGTCACAGACATATAGAGTATGCAAAGTCATGGAGAAGATTATCAGGAGAGTGATGGAGCACCAAGAAAGGAATGATTTTAGCAACAACCAGCACGGTTTCAGGGATGGGAAATCCTGCGTCACAAACCTACTCGAGTTCTATGACAGTTCTATGACTGTAAGACGAGAGAGAGAGGGGTGGGTATATTGCATTTTCTTGGACTGTAAGAAGGCGTTTGACACAGTTCTACACAAGAGATTAATGCAAAAGCTAGAGGACCAGGAAGAGGTAATAGGAAAAGCACTGCAGTGGATTAGGGAATACCTGTCGGGAAGACAGCAGCAAGTCATAGTACATGGCGAGGTCTTAGAGTGGGCTCCTGTGACGAGCGGGGTTTCAAAGGGGTCAGTCCTAGGACCGGTGCTGTTTCTGGTATTTGTGAACGACATGGCGGAAGGAATAACTCAGAAGTGTCCCTTTTGCAGATGTGAAGTTGATGAGAAGAATTCAATCGGACGAGAACCAGGCAGAACTACAAAGGAATTTGGACAGGCTGCAGGCCTAGTCCAGAAACTGGCTCCTGGAATTCAACCCCACCAAGTGCAAAATCATGAAGATTGGGGAAAGGCGGGCAATCTCCTGAGGCGCACATCAACCAAAGAACTGCTGCTTCATACTGGCGCCTAGCAAACCTAAGAACAGCATTCCGACATCTCAATAAGGAATCGTTCAGGATCTTGTACATCGTGTCCGTTAGGCGTATATTGGAGTATGCAGCACCAGTTTGGAATCCACACTAAGCCAAGCACATAAGGCAATTAGAGAAAGTGCAAAGATTTGCAACAAGACAAGTTGCCGAGCTAAAGGGCATGTCCTACGACGAGAAGTTAAGGGAAATCGACATAACGACACTGGAGGACAGGAGAGATAGGGGGGGATATAACGACATTTAAATACTGAGAGGAATCGACAAGGTGGACAGACAGGCTGTTCCAGAGATGGGACACAGCAACAAGGGGTCACAGTTGGAGGTTGAAGACTCAGATGAATCACAGTGAGGTTAGGAAGTATTTCTTCAGTCTCAGAGTTGTCATGAAGTGGAATAGTCTGGGAAGTGATGTAGTGGAGGCAGGATCTATTCAAAGCTTTAAGAAGAGGTATGATAAATCTTCTTAGAACAGCAGGAAGAGTGACCTAGTAGCGACCAGTGAAGAGGCGGGGCCAGGAGCTGTGACTAGACCCCTGCAACCACAAGTAGGTGAGGAAATATACGCACAATCACGTGCCCGCGCGGGCATATACAACAGGTCTAGTGTCTAACTGATGTGCTTAAGACAGAATGGTAACTAAAGTACACATACACATAAGTACACACATACACACACACACACACACACACACACACACACACACACACACACACACACACACACACACACACACACACACACACACACACACACACACACACACACCACACACACGCACACACCACACGCACACACCACACACACACACCACACACACACACACCACACACACACACCACACACACACACCACACACACACACCACACACACACACCACACACACACACACACACCACACACACACCACACACACCACACACACCACACACACCACACACACCACACACACCACACACACCCACCACACACACCCACCACACACACCCACCACACACACCACACACACACACACACCACACACACACCACACACACCACACACACCACACACACACCACACACACACCACACACACACACACACACACACACACCACACACACACACCACACACACACACACCACACACACACACCACACACACACACCACACACACACACCACACACACACACACACACACACACACACCACACACACACACACACCACACACACCACACACACCACACACACCACACACACACACCACACACACCCACCACACACACCCACCACACACACCCACCACACACACCACACACACACACCACACACACACACCACACACACACACCACACACACACACCACACACACCACACACACCACACACACACCACACACACACCACACACACACACACCACACACACACACACACCACACACCACACACACACACCACACACCACACACCACACACACACACACCACACACCACACACACACACCACACACACCACACACACACCACACACACACACACACACACACACACACACACACCATACACACCCCACACACACACACACCATACACACCCCACACACACACACACCACACACACACCACACACACACCACACACACCACACACACACACCACACACACACCACACACACACCACACACACACCACACACACACACACACACACACCACACACACACACACACAAACACCACACACACACCACACAGACACACACCACACCCACACACACCACACACACACCACACACACACCACACACACACCACACACACACCACACACACACCACACACACACCACACACACACCACACACACACCACACACACACCACACACACACCACACACACACACACACACACCACACACACACCACACACACACACACACACACACACACACACACACACACACACACACACACACACACCACACACACCACACACACACCACACACACACACCACACACACCACACACACACCACACACACACACACCACACACACCACACACACACACACACACCACACACCACACACACCACACACACACACACCACACACACACACACCACACACACCACACCACACACACCACACCACACACACCACACCACACCACACCACACACACCACACACACCACACACACCACACACCACACACACCACACACATACACCACACACATACACCACACACATACACCACACACACACACCACACACCACACACACCACACACACACACCCACACCACACACCACACACACACACACACCACACACACACACACCACACACACACACACACCACACACACACACCACACACACACACACACACACACACACACACACACACACACACACACACACACACCACACACACCACACCACACACACACACACCACACACCACACACACACCACACACTCCACACACCACACACACACCACACACTCCACACACCACACGCACCACACACACACACACACACACACACACCACACACACACACCACACACACACTCCACACACCAGCAGCGAGTCGTGGTACGTGGCGAGGTGTCAGAGTGGGCACCTGTGACCAGCGGGGTCCCGCAGGGGTCAGTCCTAGGACCAGTGCTGTTTCTGGTATTTGTGAACGACATGACGGAAGGAATAGACTCTGAGGTGTCCCTGTTTGCAGATGACGTGAAGTTGATGAGAAGAATTCACTCGATCGAAGACCAGGCAGAACTACAAAGGGATCTGGACAGGCTGCAGACCTGGTCCAGCAATTGGCTTCTGGAGTTCAATTCCACCAAGTGCAAAGTCATGAAGATTGGGGAAGGGCAAAGAAGGCCGCAAACGGAGTACAGTCTAGGGGGTCAGAGACTACAAACCTCACTCAAGGAAAAAGATCTTGGGGTGAGTATAACATCAGGCACATCTCCTGAAGCGCACATCAACCAACTAACTGCTGCAGCATATGGGCGCCTAGCAAACCTCAGAACAACATTCCGACATCTTAATAAGGAATACCTGGAGGTTACCTGGAGGTTATTCCGGGGATCAACGCCCCCGCGGCCCGGTCCACGACCAGGCCTCCCGATGGATCAGGGCCTGATCAACTAGGCTGTTACTGCTGGCCGCACGCAGTCCGACGTACGAGCCACAGCCCGGCTGATCCGGCACCGACTTTAGGTATCTGTCCAGCTCTCTCTTGAAGGCAGCCAGGGGTTTATTGGCAATTCCCTTAATGCTTGATGGGAGGCTGTTGAACAATTTTGGGCCCCGGACACTTATGGTGTTTTCTCTTAGTGTACCAATGGCGCCCCTACTTTTTATTGGCGGCATTTTGCATCGCCTGCCCAGTCTTTTACTTTCGTAGGGAGTGATTTCTGTGTGCAGATTTGGGACCATTCCTTCCAAGATTTTCCAAGTGTAGATTATGATATATCTCTCCCTCCTGCGTTCCAACGAGTACAAGTCTAAGTGCTTCCAAGCGTTCCCAGTAGTTAAGGTGCTTGACAGAACTTATACGTGCAGTAAAGGATCTCTGTACACTCTCGTTCAGGACCCTGTACACCGTGTACGTTAGGCCCATATTGGAGTATGCGGCACCAGTTTGGAACCCACACCTAGCCAAGCCTGTAAAGAAACTAGAGAAAATACAAAGGTTTGAAACAAGACTAGTCCCAGAGCTAAGGGGTATGCCCTACGAGGAGAAGTTAAGGGAAATCGACCTGACGCCACTGGAGGACAGGAGAGATAGGGGGGACATGATAACGATATACAAAATACTGAGAGGAATTGACAAGGTGGACAAAGACAGAATGTTCCAGAGATTGGACACAGCAACAAGGGGACACAGTTGGAAGTTGAAAACACAGATGATTTACAGGGATGTTAGAAAGTATTTCTTCAGTCACAGAGTAGTCAGTAAGTGAAATAGTTTGGGAAGGGATGTAGTGGAGGCAGGATCCATACATAGCTTTAAGCAGAGGTATGATAAAGCTCACGGTTCAGGGAGAGTGACCTAGTAGCGACCAGTGAAGAGGCGGTGCCAGGAGCTAGGACTCGACCCCTGCAACCTCAACTAGGTGAGTACAACTAGACGAGTACACACACACACACACACACACACACACACACACACACACACACACACACACACACACACACACACACACACCACAAACAGGCCTAGTGTCTAATCGACATGTGCCTAGGACAAAGTGTTAACTGACACTTGTAATTAGCTTAACTGAACCTACATACGAGTCCAGCTGTTGGAGTTTCTTGTTGCAGTAGAATCAAACTGCAGGCAACATTAACAAGTGTAATCTGAAGAGCCACTGAAGTTCTTTCTACTTATTATAGTAACTTGGCGGACAGGCGGCACTTTTCTTATTTTTTTGAATTGGATTAAATCATTGTTAGAAGATTTTTTATAAGAATGTTTTTTTTAATATTTGGGAATGAAACCTTTAGTTTCAAAAGAAAAATGGAGAGCCAGTCTGATATTGTGGAACTGGGTGGAGGGTCCCTAGAGACGGTGGTGGGCCCCTATAAACCCTCAACAGGGCCCCAACATCCACCTCCTGTGAGGCCCAAACTTGCCTTCAGTGCTCTCCCACACGCACACTCCATCTAATCAATAGACGCCTCGCTGCTGGCTGGTGGGTAGGGGAACTAGCTGGCTAGCTGGCTGGCGGGTAGGGGAGCTAGCTGGCGGTAGGCTTGTGGGTAGAGGAACTGGCTGGCTAGCTGGCTGGCGGGTAACGAAACTGGCTGGTGACAGCCTTTTGGATAGGAAAGCTGCGTTATTTTTTGAGGGTAGGTTGTAGTTTACGATAGTTTGTGGTTCTTTTAGTGATGTATACCAATAACGTACTTAGCATATGGTCCGTTTGGTACAGTAGTGTGTGTGCGCGCGGAGTGTTGGGCTTACTCACTTACCAACACCGCAGAGCTCTCACAGTGCCTGGGGAATGTAAGATAATATGGTTGGATCCAAAAGAGAGGAGGGTAGCTCCAGTTTCAGTCCACTGGGAGCCGGCGGCAAGGTATTGATGGAAGCTGGTGCATCCAGACGCTCTCTCCAAGTGTGCCTTCATATTGTATTGTGTATAACATTTCGCTGTCCATCGAAGTATAGGCGTGGAGACACTGATAACATTTGTGTGCGCGCTTTCGTGTATTTTCTCTAAATAGTATTTTTTTTTGGGGGGGTGGGGTCGAAATTTATCTCTTGGACCCCCATTCATAATATTTTGATCGGCATCACGGATTTCTAACCTCTTGTGCCTTATCATATGTACTGTTGAAGATGTGTATTCGGTTTATCATCACTCACATCCAAGTCATAACACTTCACCCCCACCCAGTCTGACTAAAGAAAATCTTCCTTATATCCCTATGGCTCATTTGTCTTCATCCTCCACTTGTCTCCTTCCTGTGTGTGTGTGTGTGTGTGTGTGTGTGTGTGTGTGTGTGTGTGTGTGTGTGTGTGTGTGTGCGTGCGTGCGCGTGTGCGTGTGCGTGTGCGTGTGCGTGTGTGTGTGTGCGTGTGCGTGTGTGTGCATGCGCTCTCGCGCGCATGAACTGTACATGCACCTTGGATGGGTGGAAGCTGTCTGCGTACTGTTTTTGTACTGACATCTATATCTCTAAGTATGTTTTTATCCTGTGGACTAATCCAACATTTGATTGTTAAGAATGTTGAGTATCCCTTCATCCCTACAGTACTGTTCCACCTCTCTTTCTCATGTACTACTTTAGTTACCTTCGTTCTTTAGGTAAGTTCCCTTTAGCTTTTCCTGTGTCTTAGTATATCATTAAAAACGTATAGTTAAGTATATACGCAGTGTGCACCTTACTCTACGTAGTGTTGGATGATAGAAACGTAGTACATACGCAGTGTGCACCTTACTCTACGTAGTGTTGGCTGATAGAAACGTAGTACATACGCAGTGTGCACAATACTTTACACACTGTTGAATGACACAAACGTTGTTAACTTAATATTCATCACACATCATCATATACCTTAGCATATAGTTTTCAGTAGGGCTACCCATTTAGTCTCTTCCGGAGGACACTGTCCCAGCGGCCTGCTCCCACACCACACCTCGATCGAGCTGGCTGTTTTCACCCGTACCGGTGATCGAACCACGGACCAGTGTGGGAGCTGAGTGCGCTAGCAATCGAATTACGGGACACCTATACCTGGGAAGTCCCGGAGGGACTAATTTACATGTGTGATTAGTTACTCCTTAGATGTTACGTGAATAGGAGGTACAGTATATCCTACAAAATACCGGCAACGAAAACGGAAGAACATAAGAAAGGAGGAACACTACAGCAGTCGTACCGACCCATACTTAGCAGGTCTTTGTCAAACCCAAATCCACACACACACACACAAAAACTCCCAACCCATTATCATTGTTGCAAAAAGAATAAGCTTTGATAAAAACTATTAACTCGAGTGCAATTCCCACTCAGATTCAACCCTTCTCACCTCATATTTCACCTTTCTCTACATTGGACTGAAGAAGCCACTGTGTGGCGAAACGTTTGCAGAATAACGTTACCCAAATGTCGCACAAGTCTCATTTATCAACTTTGTCAGTTCTGTATACCATTTATTGACATCAGTTTATGTAACGTATATTTGAAGGTAGCCGAGGCTTTAGCTTCAGTGACTCTACTAGGAAGATTGTTCCACTCATCCACTGCTCTATTTCCAAACCAGTAGTTTTCTGT
>NC_091339.1:5805932-5833432 GCF_038502225.1 Cherax quadricarinatus
AGAACTTATACTTTACTCAAATCTAATTTGCTCAACTTTTACTTTAAATTGAATGAATGGCACAGTGAGTTGTCTTTACTTTCAATGCAACAAGGAAATACACAATAAAATAATAAAATGGACTCAATAAAACTTGTGCAAAAATAAAACAGAGGCACAATTCACTGAAATAAAATAAAATGACACAGAATAAAATATTATGCACAAAACAGAGCATAAGAAACTGCACTGAAATAAACTGTAGCAATATTGCAAAATAATTGCTAATCAAAAAAAAACACTGCTTAGAATCTCTGCAAGAAAAACTTTAGTGGCAACACAATATTTGCACAAGAATTATTGCAAGATGAGTCAATGTGTAATAATAAAAATTATTACACACACAAGAAAAGAAATATATCAAAGAATGAACACTTTAACTCTTAACTGCACTCAAGCAACACTTAACAAGCAAAAGAACAATTTACTTTAAAAGAAGAACTTAAAAATTGCACTAAGAGTGAATTTGTTCAATAAAACATGAAAAAAAAAATAATAGGTGCTAAAACACAGAACATAAAAGTTTGAACACTTACAGTGATGCAGAACACAACACATCAACAAACACTACTAGAATTTTCTTGCAATGAAACTTGATGTGTGAAAAATTTTGTAAAAATGATTTCTCGCTTGCACAAAATAATGGCACTATTGTCTGTGGAAATAAGACAAATTAGACACTGGTAAATGGAAAGAATATGAACACAAGAATATTCAACACACAGGGAACAAAATAAAAATACACAAATGCTGGGAAGAAAAAAAATAACAGACAACAGAGTTGTGATGCAGAATATGAGGTGAAAAATTTACTGAAATACTTCACTGGAATACTGAGAACACAAGGTGATTCTGAAGTGTAAACACAAGTTCTATACTGCTCATATGTTGCACACACAACAAAGGAAAAACACTAAGTACTTACTTCAAGTGTATAAAAAGATACACAACACAACAGACATAAGATAATGCACGAAAATTAACACTGAATTAAGGAGATTAAAAGAAATTAATGCAATCAGTACATGATAAACACTGAGTCTGAACAAGAGTCACTGAATGTCACTAAGAAAAAAAAAAATCACTGGAAACACAAAAGAAATGTCTCAACACTCGCAAATGTCTCTATGAAAAAAAATATCATCGCTGTAACGACTTGGTGAAGAATGAGGTTGATGGTGGAAGGTTTGAGGTGGAGGGTAGAGGAGACTGGTGGCTGACTACGATCACTGACTTCTCTCCACACTCGAAGAATTTGCGCTTAAATCGACGATAGACACACAGGAGGCTTTATAAAGGTGGCGCGAACACACTCTAGCTCTTGACCCCCTATGTGGTCCTTAAAATATGGCGCTACAACCCTTAGCAGCGCACCAAAACACTGATGAAGTAGGTGAGTGGGTAATGGCTGACTGTAGTTGGGTTTGTGGGTTAACAGGGCTGAGACCGGCAATGGTGAGACACATGTGATCGTGAGTGGCTGGGCTTATGGGTTGAACGTCGTAAGCCTCACTGAGAACACCCACACTGCCGCGAAGATAATTCTAAGCCGGCTGGCTTAAAATAAACCCACGAAATACTACAACACCACAAGGATGAAAAAGAGCACTCAGAATGCTTGGAGCTTGAATCACAAGCGATGAAGACTACTCACGTGGCTTGCTCGAGTACTGGGGTAAGACACCTGGGTTAGTTACTAGCTGGCTTATCATAACCCTTCACACAGAATGGCTTGATAACTTCACACAATGAGCACAGCAGGGGTGGAAGCTGGCTTGGCAGGCAAAGGAATTGGATGGGGTAGGCTAGGCTGGACTAGGACTCCGTTGTTGTGACTCCCCCACCACAGACTGGAAACTGGCTTATTTTGCAAACTCGGGTCAACCCCTCGGGAGTGATGCAAATAAGCAGATAAACACTAATACAAGGAGACTGACCAGTGAATAATGTAGAAGCTGGTAGGAGCTTGGGCGAGTAGCTGACTTGAGGTAGCTGGCTGGCGTTAACCACGATAGGCCTACTGGTGACACAAAATGGCCGTCTTGCTGGTCGAAAATTTATCTCCAGAAATCGCTGTAATCGTCAGAATTACAGGCCCTCCGATGCCACCATTTATCGAAAAGGGTTCTTAAATGGAGATATCGTAGGTTGAAGGTAGACACACTTGTTGGATGGTAACTTATATTGTCCGACTGAGATGGTGAGGGATGGAGCCCGCTGCCTTGCCTGTCTGCTGAATGGTCTGCCACCGAGTGAGAGCGGGGCAGAGGTATGAGCCTACTCATGTGCATCCCGTGACGTCACACAAAGCCACAGGCCTACAAGGGATCTCGTATCTAAAGTACATGGATGATACTAATATGCTATGCTATATAATACAGGGAATACAGGGATCAGCAACTATGCTGACATGGGAAGTGATGTAGTGGAGACAGGATCCATACGTAGCTTTAAGCAGAGGTATGATAAAGCTCACGGTTCAGGGAGAGTGACCTAGTAGCGATCAGTAAAGAGGCGGGACCAGGAGCTCGGACTTGACCCCTGAAACCTCAACTAGGTGAGTACAACTAGGTGAGTACACACACACACACACACACACACACACACACACACACACACACACACACACACACACACACACACACACCAGACCTAGTGTCTAATCGACATGTGCCTAGGACAAAATGGTAACTAACACAGGCGCGTGCCGGCCTGCCTTTTTGTAATCAGGTACACGGACACCTTTTACTTGAATATTTCAACAGGTCTTGGAGTTTCTTTACCCAGGACTGGGGTGTTTCCTACACAGAATTTGACATTCCACAGAGGTGAAGTTTTTTATCTGAATGTGGCCCACAGCTATCTGCTAATACCTATTTTTACTGCTACGTGGTCTAGGGCAGCAGAGGTGTAAGGAAACCTAACCATGTTTCTCGGTGCCACAGAATCATAACCTGGACTTTGTGATTGTGAGTAGAATGCTCTCACTAGTGAGCTATGCACCACTCCCAACAAGAAGGTACTGGTGGTTGGAAGACGCTTTAGGGCAGGAAGTGATTGTTAGTGGTGATGTGTAGAGAGTGATTGTTAGTGGTAGTGATGGATAGGGAGTGATTGTTAGTGGTAGTGATGGATAGGGAGTGATTGTTAGTGTGGCGGTTATAGGGAGTGTCTGTTACTGTGGCCGTGATAGGTAGGGAGTGATTGTTAGTGTGGGGGCGATAGGTAAGGAGTGAATATTGAGATGGCGGAGGTGTGTAGAGTGTAGTTCTGTGGCGGGGAGAGGTGGAGGAAGAGGAAGGATAAAGGGGAGGGGAGGGAGAGAGGAACCAACATTACTCTGGTGTACGCTAATTAGTGAACCTGCTTTTATGCAAACGTTGCCATTGATTAAGGCACCGCACCTTTCCCCGGCACACCAACTTCTCACCTTTTTTGCTGCCATTTATCTGTTGTTGTAATTAATATTATCCTGATTATACAGAGTTTGCATATTTTTTTTCTGTCATACTGTACTACTTTAAACAGTATACCATATGAAAAACCAAGTTAAATGTATCAATTTCTGCTCTCGCCAGAAATATAGATAATAGGACTTGCTCGCCAAGTAAGTCCAGGCCATAAATTGTCCGAAGTTGTGGTCCACAAGCGAGAATTCCTGTAGTGGTGGTGTTGGTGTGTGGCCCCGTATTGATTAATTGGTGAGGCGGCTACCGGGTCATACTCCCGCAGTCTGCTGTTTACTCTGCTGCTTCGGTGTACCCTGTACCTTCACCCTGCCTCTCACCTGACTTCCTACTATACCTGCCTGTCTACCAACCAGCTAGCTGAGGTTCCTGGGATCATGGACCGATACCCTTCCAGGTTAACAGCGTGGTCAGTCAGGATGTTGGTGTTTGTATATTTTTGAGGCTAATCAGTCATACAGTTTGACTTCAAATGCACTGGAATGTAGAGGTCATATACTTTAGTGTTGTGCATAGTCCGGCTTCATCTTAAAGTACTGAACACATGTCGGAGATTGAAGCAATTTTCCATATAACAGGTTGCTTATTATACTACTTCGTTTTGACAGTATGTTAGTTGTATTCTGGGTAACGCCAAGGGTGTTGTGTTGTCTATCTGGAGTATGTTCCGTGGGTTATCGCCCTCACGACCCGGTCCCAGACCATGCCCTACGGTGGATCACTTGATCAACCAAGATGTTGATGCTAGCTGCACGAAGTCCAACGTAAGAACCACAGCCCGGCTGATCAGGGACTGACTTGAGAAACTTACCCAGATCTTTCTTTCTGGAAGACAGCTGGGGGTCTGTTGGTAATCCCCCTTATGTATGAAGGACGTTCAAAAATCGTGGCTCCATCCCATTTAGTTCTCCTTTGTGTATTCACTGTACCCCTGCTTTTCATTGGGGGATATTTTGCCCCGTCTGTGAGGCTTCTTTATTTTCATGGGGAACGATTTGTGTGTGCAAATTTGGGACCAGTCAACCAGTCGTGGTGATGTGTTGGGTAATGATCACGTGTATAGTGTTATATTGAGCATGCTCTTGTAGGAAGTACTCTCATGCCTCTTGTCCAGTGACACCGTTGCCCCGTCTCCTCACGCACGCACCCACCCACGCAACCAACCAACGCACCCTCCCACCCACCCACCCACGCACCCTCCCACCCACCCACCCACGCACGCACGCACGCACCCACGCACGTGGAGGAAGGAAGGGAGACGAGCGAGTGATACATGGAAGTTGGTTATTTAAGTTAGGTACTTTGTTCAGTGTTCAGGAAAACATAGGATCTCTTCTTTCAACAAGAAGTCAGTGAGATCAATTTCTGTCGAGTGAAGATTTCTCATCTGGGAATTTGTACTCGTTCTGCTATCCACTGACTCTGGTTGAACTCTTAACTGCGTTTCTCAGCTTACTGGCTTTTAGGCTTCAAATATTCTTTCTACAGTCACACCGGTATCTGTCTCCTCGGTGGACATTTTGTATGTCGTTTTATTGTATGCTTAATTTTAAACTCAGTTTGAATGTTTTTGAATATGATAATGGTATAAAATACCGACAAGTTGATAAATAAGATGCATGTTCAACAGTTACGTAACTTTATTCCGAAACGTTTTGCCTACACAGTAGGCTTCTTCAGTTGAGTACAGAGGAGGCAGCAGCTGCTTCCTTTGTACTCTGCTGAAGAAGCCTGCTGTGTAGGCGAAACGCTTCGGAATAAAGTTGAATGTTTTTAATGAGGTGTTAATGTTAGGTTGATTTGCCTTGGGTGCTTTAAACTGGCGTACGTGTGTAAGCGTGTAGCGTTTACTCTATACCTCAAATTGTTTGAAATCTCGCACCCCACCCCGCATGAATCTATGGGCACCCTGCACCTATCCACTGGCATCCCACACCAATCATGGTTCCCGTAGTTCGATTGGTAGCATATAACTCACATACTGAGGGTCCGTGACGCGATCCCCGGCACAGGTGGAAACGTTAGTCATGTTTCCTTACACCCGCTGCCCGTGTTCACTTAACAGGAAGTAGGTACCTGGGTGTTAGTTGACTGTTATGGATGGCATCCAAGGGGGTGGCAGTATTCCTTAGAGCTGGGCTTTGAAAGGAGTTAAGGTTGCATAACGGCTCTTAACCTGTAAAACTGGTATGTAAAAAAAAAAAAAAATTAGCCATGCACGGGCACCCTCTCCCCAATATTCAAAACTACAGAATTTTTTATGGAGTTTACTGATTAGGTCTCCCAGTTTTTTCCACTACGTTTAGTAAATGGGATTTTCCGTCAAAAAATTATGACCCACTGAACTTTCAAAAAGACCTTCACGCTATATATACAAGAGTTTTTTTCTTTATTGTTGGACGATAGTACGTGATCCATCCTGAGAAGATGGGGTGCCATGTGACGCATGTAGGTATGTACTCGCTGAGATTTTTGCATTGGGTTGATACACAGCTCCTGACCCCGCCTCCTAGGCTGTCTTGTTATATCATGGTCAAGAAAGAAGCACCCTTCTTACCCTCAGTATGGTGAGTAATGAGTTAAGGCAATGAGGGTTACCTCACTCTTCACTATTGAGGGACTCGACTCAATTCCACTAAAGATGGGGAAAGTGACTATATCTTGGAAGCTATAACAAAGTGTGAGACTTGGTAATCCAGAGTTCAGCTCCCACATATAACTGTGGATATAACTGTGACCATAATTTTTAAAGGGGTGGACCGGTAAGCCAGCGGAAGGCCTCGGTCAGATGACCAAAAGCTCTAGCTAAGACCCGCGTCAGGAAATATTAGCCTGTTTCCTAACAAGCCTTACCAAAGCTCCAGCTCAGAGAAACAAGGCTCCTGCCTCAAGCAGAAGCTAGCCACAGAATCTAGCTCTGGCCACCGAATCTTTTCTCGGCTACTTCACTTGAGTTTGTAAAGGAAGGCCTCCACCCTCCCCCAATGAATCCCTTGTTAATAATTTAGAAGTTTCAGAGGAACTGGGTGCTAGCGACCACAAATCAATTACATTTAGAATTGAATGGAAGTATGATAGTAGGGATAACTCAGTAACAGTCCCAGATTTTCGCTTAGATTACGATGGGCTTAGAGAACACTTATCATCTGTTGACTGGGGTAACGAAGAGAGCTATCAATATGACAGTTTTCTGAACACAATACATGCTGCTCAAAGAACGTTTATCCCTTATAAAGAAATTAGATCAAATAGAAATGACCCAAAATGGATGAATAATAGGCTGAAATATCTACTAGGGCATAAGAAAGGAATTTATAGGCGGATCAAAAGAGGCGAGGGTCATCTTATGAATCAGTATATTGACATTAAGAGGGACATTAAAAAGGGGATAAGAAAAGCTAAAAGGGACTATGAAATTAAAGTTGCTAGGGATTCTAAAACTAACCCGTTTCCTGCCAAAACCCATACCACTAACTATTCCTAGTTTAAAGTCCTAACAGCTCCCTCCACTGCAGTTGCCAGTGCTCCCACCCCAGACCTAGATAAGTGAACCCCATCCCTGGCATACATGTCATTTCTGCCATAGAAGAGGTCCCAGTTGTCAATGAATGTTACTGCATTTTCCTTACAGTATTTGTCCAGCCAGCAACTGACACTAATTGCTCTGGACAACCATTCATTTCCAACTCCTCTCCTTGGCAAAATGCCACATATGACAGGTTTCCCACCCTTCCTCCTAATTATCTCTATTGCTGACCTATACCTGCTAATCAGGTCCTCACTCCTACGTCTGCCAACATCGTTGCCTCCAGCACTGAGACAGATAATAGGATTGTTCCCATTACCTCTCATGATGTCATCCAGACGGCTAACAATATCCTTCATCCCAGCCCCAGGAAAACACACTCTCTGCCTCCTACTCCTATCCTTCAAGCAGAATGCCCTATCCATGTACCTAACCTGGCTATCCGCAACAACAACAATGTTTTTACCTTCCTTGGCGTCGTCCGTCGTGATGCTCCGAGTAGTCGACTCACATTCTTCAGGTAGCATTACACCACTTGTGGAATTCAAGACATTCTCAATGGTCTTCGTTGGGGTTTCTAGGGATGTCTCACTCACGTCTGCCAGTGCTTCCTTGGTGCTCGTTGTGGCATTCCCAGTAGAACACTCACATTCGTCAGGTAGCACAGAGAATGAGTTGGAAGTTTCCACGGTAGTCTTCTGGTTTCTCGTTGTTTCTGCCTTTCCAACCGTTTTCTTGATCCTCAGCTTGGTTCCATGTTGCCCGGCCACTGACCAAGCTCCCCTCTTAACCTGGGGACTCACAACAGTAGGATTACTACGAATCCTCTTGTTCTCCTCCGTTAATCGCCGTATCTCCAGCTTAGCAACTCTGAGGTCTTCTCTCAGCTGCTGGTAAAGTTGCTCAAGAGAGGGCATCCTGGTTCAGATTCACAGAGTGCACACAAACAGGTCTTCACAGAGCTAAGTACACGTCACCACTGAAAAATACCTTGTCTATTTTTCCTTGCACCCACAACAACGGAACCCGACATATCAGGTGGGGTGTCACTCTGGGTCTGTGCACTGTGTTGGGCATTACATATGTCACGTAATGATTTCTAAACCATTCTTTGTTACTTTAATAAATGCTTCCCCTAAGATTTACATAAGAACATAAGAAAGAAGGAACACTGCAACAGGCCTACTGACCCATGCGTAGCAGGTCCATCCCCCCCTTCCCCTCCCGATTAGCCCAATGACCCCACCCCCGGATTAGCCTAATGACCCACCCAGTCTGGTCACCTCCTCTCAAGGAGCACGGCACCAGACCCAGCAGCACAAGCTAGTCAGGTCCAACTCACACCCACCCACACCCACTCATGCATTTATCTAACCTATTTTTTAAAACTACACAACGTTTTAGCTTGAATAACTGTACTTGGGAGTTTGTTCCACTCATCCACAACTCTATTACCAAACCAGTGCTTTCCTATATCCTTCCTGAATCTGAATTTTTCCAACTTGAAGCCATTGCTGCGAGTCCTGTCTTGGCTGGAAAATTTCAGCACACTATTTAAATCCCCTTTATTTATTTCTGTTTTCCATATATACACCTCGATCATATCCCCCCTAATTCTACGCCTTTCGAGAGAGTGCAGATTCAGGGCCCTCAGTCTATCCTTATAGGGAAAATTTCTGATTTACCATCGATGTTATCCGGTTTATCAAGAAACATTTGTCCTGATGTTGACTGTCAAGCTCCTTTCTTATTTGCTGTGAGCGTTTTTTATCAAAATTTCTCAGGCTAAAGTTAGTTTCTGGTTTCTCTTCTTAGATCTTTATAACTCTGCATTAAAAGTTGGGATAATCTCCAATAGACATTTATTTGAAGAATATTTGTGACTTTCTAGATGAGGAAACAACGTCTCAATTCATTCTCATAAAGGGTAAAGGCATCAGTATGGGACCTTACAGTGCCTTTCTCCTTTCACTCGACCATTTAAAAAACTACCTCACCCTTGTTGTGTACCAGTTTACTCCCTGGTTCACTTGAGCTCTTACCTTTAAGCTAATATGTTCTGCTACTGTATAGTACCTTTTGGTGAGTCAAGACGCATTTGTGTGCACGTCTGTGCATCCCCGGATGGGCACGTATGTGGATCCCTGGATGGGCACGTCTTTGCATCCTTGGATGTGTACATTCGTGGTAACAAAATTGTATTCCATACTAGTAACCAAATTGTGACTCTGTTCTCTATAGAAATAGGAAATTGTGTAAGTAGCGCTAAAAACCCGAACCATCCTTGATGTAATCAGTGTCTGTGACACGTCTTTTCAACAAACCAACCTTGACGCAATCAGTGTATAGTATGTAGCCAGTCATACTTAGGGCTAAGAGTTTAAAAAAAAAAGAAAAATAACCAGTAGCTTAACCTTAACATAAAAAATGTTACGGTTACCTGGAGGGGGTTTCGGGAGTCAACGTCCCCTCGGCCCGGTCCGTGACCAGGTCTTGTTCACTGATTTCCCAGCATGTTAATTTTTTTTTTTTACATATTAAACAAATTGTATGCGCAGTCGCAGAATCTTCGCGTTGATAGCGATTGGAAAGTGACCCAGTGTCAGTATTTCACTAGGCTGCCTGACACACACACATTATTTCTGTTACCCAAAGTCTGAATTGGGTCATGTGCCTTGACGAGCTTCGTCCCCTGTAGTTGTATGCGAGCTTCGTCCCTTGTATACGAGCTTCGTCCCTTGTATACGAGCTTCGTCCCTTGTAGTTGTATACGAGCTTCGTCCCCTGTAGTTTACATGTACACGTTAGTATGCTGAAAAGAGCCCCAGAGACCAGAATGATAATATTCATGTTTTGTCATTAAGTGGCTTAGGTTGTGCTGTATAGTAGGTCGTATATTACATGAATAATGTGTGGGTGAGGGCGAGTCGGTGGGGTTGTGTACAACCATTGTTTGTGTAACAGTAAAAAACTGAAATAGTTGGTAACATCAGTGTACACCCGTCATGGTGGGTGAATGTGGAGGTGTATAGTGGTGGTGGTGTATAAAGTGGTGGTGTGAGGGGTGTACAGTAATGGTGTGCGGCTGGGTGGGTGATAAGGTGTGGGGGAAGGGATGGGTATCATGCAAACTGCGCCTATTGATCAGTGTGGTGGGCGGCCTGGCTGGCTGGCTGGCCGGCCGGCCGGCCGGGTCTGTCCTCTCACTACTCCTAAAGGGCGCATCCCCTTCAATTCTTGCTACGCTCCCCACTCGCGCATTCTCCCTACTATTTACGCTTGCCACTCCAGCCTGATTTATCCACCTCTCCAGCACCTCCAAATGTGTACTCTTCTTCCTCTTTAAAACAAATTAGTCATTACACACTTCCCATTAAATGGGGGTGCTTATGACCTACCTAAATGACTTGGCGATTATTTTCTTTTCGGACGGGATAACTGACATAATTATTGAAAGTTTGATGGCGTAATGGATCGGAAAAAAAAGCTAGTAGCGCATTGTGTGTGTGTGTGTGTGTGTGTGTGTGTGTGTGTGTGTGTGTGTGTGTGTGTGTGTGTGTGTGTGTTTGTATGAGAGAGAGAGAGAAAGAAACTGTGATCGCTTTTGTGTTCATCCATCGTAGTACTGGCGTACCTAGTGCTTATCTGATTATAGTTCTGGCAACAGTAGGTGGGAGACAGTGTATGGGGTAATTTCTCTAAAGCTTCATTCTCGTTCTTTTGTGTCTTTATCAACATTGTTTCCTCAGTGTTACATATGCACAGTGCTACTTCTACGGATGTTCTCTTGTTATTTTCTCCAATTTGCTTTCTCGACATCATTACATCAACGTTGAAGCGAACAATTCAGTCTCTCACCGCCTTGTGTACTCGTATACAGTTAAATAAGACTGTACTTACCGGCGCTGTCAGTCTTGTAAGAGGCATCCCATGTGAACTGAAGACTTTGTCATGTGATAATCTAGTAAGAAGCAGCCAGTGTTAAGTGAGACGTTGTTGCTGCCCACCGTTTACTTGGGGAAAATCTCGATATTTCCATATTACTTGGAAATTTACTCAGTTTTAAGAATCACTCCTGAATACTTTCAACTTGTGCTTGCCAAGAAGTGAACAGGGTTGTTTCTTTAAAAATCTCCGTGACCTAGTCCTTTTAGCGTTTATGGTGGATATATATGTATGGGATGGGACTTACACAGATGACAACAAGGAAATGAGTGAAATATTGAAATCCCAGTACGACTCTGTGTTTAGTGAACCACTAATCGGTCAGAGGATCGACGACCCAAATGATTTCTTCATGAATGAGCCTCAAAACTCCATAAATGTATGCCAGATTTCCGACATTACCCTAACTCCGATAGATTTCGAAAAAGCCATTGACAACATGCCTATGCATTCAGCCCCGGGCCCAGACTAGTGGAACTCTGTTTTCATTAAGAACTGCAAGAAACCCCTCTCGTGTGCCCTAAGTACACTATGGAGGAGGAGCTTGGACATGGGTGAAATTCCACAGTCACTTAAAACAACGGATATAGCCCCACTCCATAAAGGTGGCAGCAAAGCATTAGCTAAGAACTATAGACCAATAGCTCTGACGTCCCACATCATAAAAATCTTTGAAAGAGTGCTAAGAAGCAGGATTGCAAATCACCTGGATTCCCAAAATCTGCACAATCCAGGGCAACATGGGTTCAGGGCAGGTCGCTCCTGCCTCTCACAACTACTGGATCACTATGACATGGCCTTGGATGCACTGGAAGAAAATCAGAATGCAGATGTAATATACACAGACTTTGCAAAAGCATTTGACAAATGCGACCATGGCGTAATAGCCCATAAAATACGTGCTAAAGGAATAACTGGGAAAGTGGGGAGATGGATCTTCAACTTCCTAACAAATCGAACACAAAGAGTAGTGGTCAACAGAGTTAAATCGGAGGCTGCCATAGTAAAGAGCTCTGTTCCACAAGGCACAGTACTCGCCCCCATCTTATTCCTTATCCTCATATCAGACATAAACAGAGATATACACCACAGCACCGTATCATCATTTGCGGATGATACTAGGATCTGCATGAGGCTGTCATCTGCTGAGGACGCGGTTAACCTCCAAGAAGATATAAACAAAGTTTTCCAGTGGGCAACGGTAAACAATATGATGTTCAATGAGGACAAATTCCAACTACTCCGTTATGGAAAACTGGAGGAGATAATAACTAGAACAGAGTATACTACTGACTCCGGCCATACAATAGAGCGGAAAAATAATGTAAGGGACCTGGGAGTAGTAATGTCTGAGGATCTCACTTTCAAGGATCACAACAGTGCCACGATCGCACGTGCAAAGAAAATGATAGGATGGATAATGAGAACTTTCAAAACGAGAGATGCCAAGCCCATGATGATCCTTTTCAAATCACTTGTTCTCTCTAGGCTGGAATACTGCTGTACATTAACATCTCCATTCAAAGCAGGTTAAATCGCAGATCTAAAGAGTGTACAGAGATCCTTTACTGCACGTATAAGTTCTGTCAAGCACCTTAACTGCTGGGAACGCTTGGAAGCACTTGACTTGTACTCGTTGGAACGCAGGAGGGAGAGATATATCATAATCTACACTTGGAAAATCTTGGAAGGAATGGTCCCAAATCTGCACACAGAAATCACTCCCTACGAAAGTAAAAGACTGGGCAGGCGATGCAAAATGCCCCCAATAAAAAGTAGGGGCGCCTTTGGTACATTAAGGGAAAACACCATAAGTGTCCGGGGCCCAAAACTGTTCAACAGCCTCCCATCAAGCATTAGGGGAATTGCCAATAAGCCCCTGGCTGCCTTCAAGAGAGAGCTGGACAGATACCTAAAGTCAGTGCCGGATCAGCCGGGCTGTGGCTCGTACGTTGGACTGCGTGCGGCCAGCAGTAACAGCCTAGTTGATCAGGCCCTGATCCATCGGGAGGCCTGGTCATGGACCGGGCCGCGGGGGCGTTGATCCCCGGAATAACCTCCAGGTATGTATGTATGTATGTATAATATACCTATATATCGTGCCGAATAGGTAAAACTGGTCAGTTAGCAAGAACTCGTTTAAAATTAAGTCCTTTCTAAAAAAAATTCTTTATATATATATAATATATATATATATAATATATATATATATATAATATATATATATATATATATATATATATATATATATAATATATATATATTATATATATATATATATATATATATATTATATATATATATATATATATATATATATATATATATATATATATATATATATATATATATATATATATATATATATATTCATTTATGTTCATATAAAAAATTATTTTGTATCGAAAAAAAAACTTAGAAAACTTACCCAACCTTATTAAAACAAGCGCAGATTAATTTACCTAATCCAATCAAATATATTTTATGTAAGTTTACAATAATTTAATAATATACAAACACAATGAAGTATATTTTTTTCGTTAGATTCAGAATGATTTTTGCGAAGTTATTGCATACACAAATTTTAGCTTGCCTTTTTCGGCAGGAAGTGCGTTGCAATTTAAGCCAAAATAGCAAGTTTTACTTATTAAATTATTATAAACTTATCTAAAATCCATTTAGTTGGATTAGGCTAAATTAAATTGAGCTTGTTATAATAAGGTTAGGTAAGTTTTCTAAGGTACTTTTGGTACAAATATATTATTTTTTACATAAACTTAAAAAAATATCTTCAAACGTATAAGAATTTGTTTTTTTAGAAAGGACTTAATTTTAAATGAGATCCTGTTAATTGACCAGTTTTACCTATTCGACAAAAACTAACACAAACACACACACACACACACACACACACCTGGTCCAGCAACTGGCCTCTCGAATTTAACCCTGTCAAATGCAGTCATGAAGATCAGGGAAGGGCAAAGAAGACCGCAGACGGAGTATAGGCTAGGTGGACAAAGACTGCAAACCTCGCTCAAGGAGAAAGATCTTGGGGTGAGTATAACACCGAGCACGTCTCCAGAAGCACACAACCAGATAACTGCTGCAGCATATGGGCGCCTGGCAAACCTGAGAACAGCGTTCCGATACCTTAGTAAGGAATCATTCAAGACACTGTACACCGTGTACGTCAGGCCCATACTGGAGTATGCAGCACCTGATTGGAACCCACACTTGATCAAGCACGTCAAGAAATTACAGAAAGTGCGAAGGTTTGCGACAAGGTTAGTTCCAGAGCTAAGGGGAATGTCCTACGAAGAAAGGCTACGGGAAATCGTTATCATGTCTCCCCTAACCCTCCTGTCCGACTGGAGGACAGGAGGGTTAGGGGAGACATGATAACGACATACAAAATACTGAGTGGAATAGACAAGGTGGACAAAGACAGGATGTTCCAGAGAGGAGACACAGCAACAGGGGGTCACAGTTGGAAGTTGAAGACCCAGATGAGTCAAAGGGATGTTAAGAAGTATTTCTTCAGGCATAGAGTAGTCAAGAAGTGGAACAGCGTAGCAAGTGAGGTAGTGGAGGCAGGAACCATACATAGCTTTAAGATGAGGTATGATAAAGCTCATGGAGCAGGGAGAGAGAGGTCCTAGTAGCACTCAGTGAGGAGGCGGGGCCAGGAGCCGAGTCTCGACCCCTGCAACCACAATTAGGTGAGTACGTACACACACAATATATATATATATATATTATATATATATATATATATATATATATATGTCGTGCCGAATAGGCAGAACTTGCCATCTTGGCTTAAATAGCAACGCTCATCTTGCCATATAGGACAAGCGAAAATTTGTGAATGCAATAATTTCGCCAAAATCATTCTGAACCTAACGAAAAAAAAATATTTCACTGTGTTTGTTTAGTATTAAATTACTGTAAACAAATCTAAAATATATTTAGTTGGGTTAGGCTAAAATAAATTTTTCTTGTTATAATAAGGTTAGGTAAGTTTTCTAAGATTCTTTTAGAGCAAAATTAAAAATTTGTACATTAACATTAATGAAAAAAATATATCTTTAAACGTATAAGAGAAAATTTTAGAAAGGACTTAATTTTAAATGAGTTCTTGCTAATTGACCAGTTTTACATATTCGGCACGACATATATATATATATATAATATATATATATAAATATATATATATATATATATATATATATATATATATATATATATATATATATATATATATATATATATATATATATATATATATATATATATATATATATATATATATATATATATATATATATATATATATATATATATTATTATATATATATATATATATATATATATATATATATTATATATATATATATATATAAGATAAGACGGGCGTTGGGTGTGTGAACCAGTTTAGTTCATACACCAATCTTTGTTTCAGAAAGTATCCTTAACTGAATTAGAAACATGGCTATCTCTGTTCATTTCAGCTCGGAGGCCACTAGATTGTGTGGCTCATGTCTGTTATACAACCTCGTTGAAGGTTATGCTTTTTACCTTTATTTTCTAACACCCCAGTAGTGTGTGTCTAGGTCGCCTGCACTCAGAATCTTTGAGAGTAAACTAGTTATCCAAATTAAACGAGCGTCTGGGCTACCTGTAAAGGCTATTGCCATGTTCTACTGCCAAACGTTACTTTGCCGTTTATGTACTTTCGTTATTGCTAGTTACTTGTACGTAAATATAGGTTAATTAAGGTTGGATTATGTTACCCTAGCCTGACTTCATCTAAAAATACCAAAGATTTCTTTTCAGTCTCAGTTTAGACCGTCCAGAAATTTGTCCACTGTAACGCTTTGTAAAATAAATTTTCTATTTTGAGGATAGGTTGCAGGATTCACTGTTTCATAGAGATTTTTGACTGCTTTATTATGAACGAGTTTAAACAACGTTTATAATTAACGCATGAAATTGCTCAGTCGTTTCTTTTCTGTTAATATTTTCCTCTGTGTTGGGGTGGGGGAGGGATGGAGCCCACATCTAGTTCTAGTCACGAGGACCCATAGCCTCGGAGAAATCTATGAAATGTCTTCAGCTGTTCATCTTAAGGTTTCTCTTTCGAGCTGTTCAGCTATTTTTTTCTTATTGTATCACCCATTTTTTTAGATAGCTATGGATTTATTTTATGGGCTTAGATATTTATATTAGAATGATATAAAACAAGTTATGAATTTTCTCCATCTCCTCGGAAGCCGTTTGGGAACCGAGAATGTAATAAGCGTTCCCCCATTATGTCACCACACTAAGATACTGGAACAGGAAAGTTGTAGCTGGGTCACAGATAGTATCTGTGAACCTGGAACCCAGTTTATTGAGGATGGCACGGAACAGCTGCCTTGAGATATGAGCAAAGTTTTCCAGTGAGCAGGAGAGAATAACATGACGTTCATTGGTGATAAGTTCCAGCTACTGAGATGTAGAAAGAATGAAGACCTCAAAAGGGGAACACTATACAAAACCCAAGAGAATCACCAAGTAGTAAGAAAGGAACATGAGAAATACCTGGGAGTCATTATGTCATCTTACCGTTCTTTCAAAAGTCAAAGAACGTAATAAGGCAAATTTCATAACAGCCAGGAAAATGATGGGTTGGAGAATGAGATCTTGAAAAATAAGGGAAAATAGTGCTAGTAGAAACACTATTCGCATCGCTTGTGCTCTCTTGGCTCCGTTCAGTGCATGAGAGATATCAAGACAAATAAAATATTCAAAACACCAGAAACGCCTGAAAGTCCTAAATATGTACACGCTGGAACAGCAGCAGACGCACACAGAGCCAGACAATTTATACGTGGAAAGTACTAGATGGCCTAGTCCGAAATCCGCGCACTGCCATAACATAGTGGAGGGCGAGATATGGGAGAAAACGTCATAAAAGTCCAGTTAAAAGTAAGAGAACATTGTCAACATCCGGGGTCCCAGTTTTTTTTTTTAACTTATCAGAAGATATCAGAAACAGCTAGAACAAGTGTAGAAATCATAGAGGAAACTGGATAAGTACCTCCATTACGTGTCAGATCAACCGGACTGTGACGGATATGGGAGAGAGTGGGCCGCCATTAGCAGCAGGAGCCTGGTTGACCGGGCAAGCACCAGATGAACCTGGCTCAGGGCCGGTCTCCAGGAGAAGAAAAAACTTTCGTAATTCATGATAGGTACAGTCCCTTTTAGGGCAGGAAATCATCTTGACTATAGGAAGTCCCTTGACTTGTACTCCATGGAATGCAGGCGAGAAAGATACATTATAGTACAAATTACAGCTGGAGAATCCTAGTGCTATTGGTCTCAAATCTGTACACAGAAATCACTCCCTAGGAAAGGAAAGGGGTTCAGTTGACGGTGCAGTGTACGCCCAATGAAAAGCAGAGGTGCCATGAGTACACTGAGAGAGAAAACAAGTTTAAGGGTCCCAAGACTATTCAATAGCCTCCTGTTATTCGTAAGGGGATTACCAGTAGACCTCCAGCTGTCCTCAAGAAGGAAGTGGATAGGTTCCTAAGTCAGTTTCAGATTAGCTAGGCCCTGGTCAGCTTGTACATATTCACAGTATGTGGTCAGCAGTAACAACCTGGTTGTTCAGACTCTGATCCACAGCGAGGCCTGGTCAATGGACCGGGCTGCGAAGGCGTTACTGTCGGAACCCCCAAATAGATACCCTAGCTACTACTTGGACGAGAGCGAACGAGTGAGAGAACGTAAACCAGAGCTGAATATTGCTTATTTTCTGAAAAATCATCAGCGATTTAGAGCGAGAAGATCATGAATATATCAACTATTAGATCATTGTGACAAAATTCGACTTTGCAAGACGAGCAAAACACCATTGTGGTCTACACCAGTCATAATGTGAGAACAGTTGCTGTAATATACACAAGTGGTACGAGAGTGGGACCTGTACACCATTGATGGTATCTGTAGACGCTTTCAGGGGTCACCCCTCCCGACCCAGTGGTTCCATCCATGACCATGCCACCTGGTTGCTAGCCTTATCGACGATGAACTGCCGTCAGCAGTTCATCGGCTTATCAGGCACTGTCTAGGAACTTGAAGACATTCAGGACTTTATTGGTAATTCCCCTTGTGCGTGATGGGAGGATGTTGAAGAGTCGTGGTCCCATTACACTTTAAATTTTTCTGTGTAGTCATCGCTCCCCTGCTTTTTATTGGAGGTATCTTGCACTTTCTGCCTAACCTCGTGCTTTCATAAGGAATTATTTCGATGTGCACGTTTAAGATTATCCCTTCGGAATATTCCAGGTGTAGATTGTCTTTGTCTACTTTCTAAGGAGTAAAGTTCAAGGGACTTGAAGCTTTCTCATTAATTCAGGTTTTCGTTTGAGGTTATGTGGGCTATGAAGGTTCCCTACTAGGGATGGGACGATACCAATTTTGTGTAGATACAGTTACTTAATTTTAGGCTGATACCATGAAAATTAGCTGATACTACTGATACTTTGACACGTCCCTACGTTACATTTCTCCAGTTGTACAATTTCGCCTGCCTTGAAGGAGCCGTTTATATACAGCACTATTCCAGTAGAGAGAAGAGTGACATGAGTATAATAATTGGTTTGGCTTCTCATGCTTGGAAACTTCAAGTTAGCCAACATATAACTTTCAAAGCAAGAGATGCAGAGCCAGTGATGATAATCGTTAGTTCACGCTTCCACTTTCGACCGGAATATTGTTGTATACTAAATATACTGGTGGTGATGAGAATGGGGTGTTAAAATACACAGGTGGTGGTGGTGAGAATCGGGGTGGTAAATACATTATGCTGGGGGTGAACACCCCGGCATAATGCCGTGACGAAAATCAAAGGCCTACCATACAGGGAGGTCTCTTTTCGTCAGTACATTATGCTGGGTAGCAGCTGTTAGCATGACGTCACAGCCTGCCGCCACACTCCACAGAGACTTCAGTGCTCACGTGGCTGCCGCCGTGGTGAGAAAAGGTGTTGCACTTTTGTCACTTCTGACCCATCTTTTGTCTGGTGTTCCCTTTGGTTTTGGGGCTATACATGTTTGATTATGGGCAAAAGGAAGTCTTTAATACCTGAAACTATAGTTCAAATTATAGGGCTTCACACAGCTGGGCACCAGACGAAAGAAATAGTGGAGAATGTTGGTGTGTGTGAGCGTTCAGTGAGGAACTGGGTGCAGTGTTTCAAGGCTGGCGGCGATGTCGAGTTACCGTCTGCCAAACCTCGGCCTGGCCCCTCAAAGAAATCTGTTCTTACCTTAACTGTTAAAGAAGCAGTTAGAGAGTACACCTAAGTTACCTGCTAGAGAACTGAAAGAAAAGAACCCACATCTCTCAGGTGTTTGTAAGAACTGTTAACAGACGTGTCAGAACTGGGCTACAGTAGTCACTGCCAGGTTAAGAAACCGATCCTCTCCAGGCCACAGAAGAAACGTAGGCTGGATTATGCAAAGAAATATCTTCACTGGAATCCTCAACAGTGGTCTGAAGTACTTTGGAGTGATGAAGCAACCTTCATCACCTGTAACCGTGGAGGACATGTGTGCCAGCCCAGAGGTAGTGACCAGCTAGACCCAGACTCGCTCATGGTTTGGGGGTGTTTCAGGGCTCAGAATGTTGGGGAACTCATTGTGCTTTCCAAAAACCAGTATAATTACCTGGAGTTATTGTGTGACAATTTACCTGAGGCATTAGACAAGTGTGGGGCTACTGTTTTTATGCAGGACGGTGCACCGTGTCATACTGCCAAATCTGTAGTTCAGTGGCTTAAGGACTGTGAAGTGAGGTTCTTTAATGACTGGCCAGGCAATTCCCCAGACCTAAATCCTATTGAGAACCTCTGGTCAGTAGTGAAACTAAGTTTACTGGGCAAGGATATCAGTTCCATCCCGCGGCTGGAGGCTTCTCTACATGAGGCATGGAATAATATACTTCCGCAGACCCTCAAGAATTTGTGTGAGAGTCTTCCTATAAGGCTGAGGGACGTGATTAAGCGTAACGGGCGCAGCACCAAGTATTAAAACCTCAGTAAGTGTGCAAATATATATACTATAATCTTTCATGGTATGTGTTTGTTTTGATACGTGTGTGGGGGAGGGGCGGCATAATGCCGTGACTAGCACTGTACACTGGTGGTGGTGAGAATGAGGTGTTAAAATACACTGATCTGTGGTGTTATGTACCATACAGTCAACGAGTAAGAGGCCTAGTGTAACGCGTTGTTAAGCACTGTATCTCGTGAATAATTACATATAGCTGTAATAGGAGACTAAACAACTGGTGCCCAGGCCTACCCAGCCACCATCTCCCACACCTACTTTCCTAGTCACAACCCCCAAACCACTTTTTTCCTTAATCACCCCTTTCCGCTTTATCCACGGCACCCCTAAGCACCTCTCTTTACCCGCAGTCACCACACCCCACGTAGTCACCACTTCCCTCAAGATTGGAGACTGCCACAACAAAACCGGTTGAGCTGGAGTAGAAGGGGGGTTATGGTGGTGGGCTGTGGCTGGTTATGGGGAGGGGGAGAGCTGGGGGGTGTGGGAGGGGAGATAGTGGTGGGTCGATGGCTAGTGAATGAGACACGTGTTTGAATGGATGTGTGCACCATCGCTGTTTGTGAATGACTTAATAAATTACAACCAGTTTTTCTCTCATAGTTCTTGCAGCTAGTTTTTTTCTGGCGGCTCCTTCAGTGTTTTACATTACCAGCTTAATGTTGACAGTAGTAACTTACAGGGAATAATTCGAAAATTATGTATGTTTATGTATTGGTATGTACATGTCCACGCACACAGAGTTTCACTTTGATGTTTAGTAATATCAGCAGTAATTATATCATAGACTGGCCAGTGTAGATTATAATAATTATCACAAATGTTTGATTGAAATTCTTTCTCACAACACCTGAGAATCTTTATCGAAAAAAGGTTTAGCCTGAACAACAGTAGTAGAAATCACATCATCATGGACCAGGATTGTGTAGTGAAGGTGTAAATTTAAGATGGTCATTCTCTTAATTAATCTTGATAAAAAAAAAAAGTGTTCCGTTCCTTATCCTTGGTGAATCTAACACAAAGGTTTCAGGATGGACGCTTTTGTATTGGAGCAAGTGAAAGTAGTGAGGTGCAGCAGTCAAACCTCGTCACAGGTGGACGGAGCCCCTGCTCATTAGGTGGGCAAAGATGTTATCTGTGGAGTTGTAGAAGATATTCTCTTTACCAATATACTACGATGTTGCTGTATTAGACAAGTTTCACTAGATCATGGTATACAATACCAACTGTTTGATGTCTATATTGTATGCGTTTGGTCTAATGATAATGTCCATCATGTTAAATGATTCAGCATTACATAAAAGTGTGAATCTTCTCATTTCTATTGTTTAAAAGAAAACTAATTTCCAGGTTAACAAGGTAAGAAGCGAGTTTCGTGTTCCCGCAGTGTGTTGGGACATGTTTGAGTGCAGATCACTACACGTGTTCAGTACGATAGATTATTTGTAGATTACGTGTAGATGATTCTGGAGATTACTGCTTCCGCTGCACTGTCCCATAACCTGGTTGATAGCCTGATCAGTCACACTGTTGGTGTTATCTGTGTATAGTCCAATGTGGGCGTCACAGCCTGGCTGATCAGGAGCTTGCTTGAGGATCTTGTCAGTTTACTGTGAGATTAGTAATGCCACTGAGCAATGTATGTGTGAAATGTGAATATCGCCATATTGTGAAAGTACGACAGCGATGTCTTCATGCTGGTGAAGGACTGTTGATCCAAGGAATTAAAATTTTCGAGTTCTTGGATCAGATCTGATAATATTCCATTCCTCATGCGGAATAGGCAGTTTTCTTAGAATGTAGTCACTCTATCTTGTACCTTACAAGCTGTACAAAGTCGCTGGATGTGTCGCCAGTACTGCGTACAGGGTTAACCTGTGTCGTTTACTACTAGGATACTCGTCGGTGGTGGTTATTATTTATGGGGAAGCACTAAACCCGTAGGGAACACAAAACATAATGTAGGTAAATATTCTTCCATTGCCCTAGCCTTGTTCCTCGCCCACCTATCCATTGGCTACATGTGTCACAACAACCTTCACACATGGGTTTTAAACCTACTGACTGAAGGTTATTTCTACTTTCTCAGGCTGTTGTCTGAGACACTTCCTGATGGGTTAATAGATGCTCGAATGTTTCTTCCTCAAAAATAAATTTTTGTATTATATGTTAAAGCTCGGTTGTCAGTCTTGTTTTTTTGCTTCATTACCAAAAAAAAAAAAACTGAGTGCAAGAAAACCGAGACTCATCATTGTCAGGTCATTGAACATAAAAGTCATTGTTTGGTGTGTGGGTAGGGGGAGAGTGTTGGAGATGGAGAGTGCGTGATTGACAGCACCTGGAGAGAGCCAACAGGCAGAATGTGGTCAAGCATCAGTAATGCAAGAGCGACATTTGGGTGTGGTCTCCCAGGTAAAGGTGAACTGGGATGCAGCGGTGGTGTGGGCGGCATAAAATACGCCACCCCACCCTGATGTGTAGCCGGCATTAGACAGGTCACCCAACCCCGGTGTGTGTGGGGGGGATGGGTAGGCGGGGGCGAAAGAAGACACGTCAACCCCCCCCCCCCCTCCCTTCCCCGACCACATCCCACCCCATCCCCACCGCTCATAGCTTAGCTGGTGTTTACAGTGCCTACATAATGGTTAAACAAACATTCACTCTCACCTTGCCCGACCAGGAAATATTTGTAAATATTGAGCTAATATATACCCACCCTTACTCTTATCCGCTAACTTGGAAATTGGATCATATTTGTATTATCCCGCAATATTAGTGCCATCAGATTGGTGGGAAAGAATGTCGAGGAAAAGAATGTATTGAGGTATTTGTGAGCGGACACTTTTCTTGACGGGTGTATGAAGCCGAGATGAATTAGAGTAAATTAGGAGAGAAAGGTAAAGTGTTGGGGGTTGCTGTGGGGGGATAAAGGTTATCATTGGAGACAGACTGGGGAATGTATTGAGGTTTTGTAGTCACGTGGCTAATATCAATTGATTTAAACTGACGTTAGGGTTGACACCCAATATATCACCCACCTCAAACTACACTTATAACCAACTGATGTGAGGATTTCACGCCCCTCCTCCCATGTATCACCTGCCTCTAGTAGATATACTTACACCCTGGAGGTTACCTGGAGGTTATTCCGGGGATCAACGCCCCCGCGGCCCGGTCCATGACCAGGCCTCCCGATGGATCAGGGCCTGATCAACTAGGCTGTTACTGCTGGCCGCACGCAGTCCAACGTACGAGCCACAGCCCGGCTGATCCGGCACTGACTTTAGGTATCTGTCCAGCTCTCTCTTGAAGGCAGCCAGGGGTTTATTGGCAATTCCCCTAATGCTTGATGGGAGGCTGTTGAACAGTTTTGGGCCCCGGACACTTATGGTGTTTTCCCTTAGTGTACCAATGGCGCCCCTACTTTTTATTGGGGGCATTTTGCATCACCTGCCCAGTCTTTTACTTTCGTAGGGAGTGATTTCTGTGTGCAGATTTGGGACCATTCCTTCCAAGATTTTCCAAGTGTAGATTATGATATATCTCTCCCTCCTGCGTTCCAACGAGTACAAGTCAAGTGCTTCCAAGCGTTCCCAGTAGTTAAGGTGCTTTACAGAACTTATACGTGCAGTAAAGGATCTCTGTACACACTCTAGATCTGCGATTTCACCTGCTTTGAATGGAGATGTTAATGTACAGCAGTATTCCAGCCTAGAGAGAGCAAGTGATTTGAAAAGGATCATCATGGGCTTGGCATCTCTCGTTTTGAAAGTTCTCATTATCCATCCTATCATTTTCTTTGCACGTGCGATCGTGGCACTGTTGTGATCCTTGAAAGTAAGATCCTCAGACATTACTACTCCCAGGTCCCTTACATTATTTTTCCGCTCTATTGTATGGCCGGAGTCAGTAGTATACTCTGTTCTAGTTATTATCTCCTCCAGTTTTCCATAACGGAGTAGTTGGAATTTGTCCTCATTGAACATCATATTGTTTACCGTTGCCCACTGGAAAACTTTGTTTATATCTTCTTGGAGGTTAACCGCGTCCTCAGCAGATGACAGCCTCATGCAGATCCTAGTATCATCCGCAAAGGATGATGCGGTGCTGTGGTGAACATTAAAATGGTATACAATACCGACAGGTTGTTAGGTAAGACACATATGCAACAGTTAGACAACTTTATTCCGAAACGTTTCGCCTACACAGTAGGCTTCTTCAGTCGAATACAGAAAGTAGGCAGGAACAGTAGAGATGTGAAGACGATGTAATCAGTCCATCACCCTTGTAGTCGTAGAATTTGAGGTTGTCAGTCCCTCGGCCTGGAGAAGTTCAGTTCCATAGTCAGGAACTGACTATGTATTCGACTGAAGAAGCCTACTGTGTAGGCGAAACGTTTCGGAATAAAGTTGTCTAACTGGTGCTGTGGTGTATATCTCTGTTTATGTCTGATATGAGGATAAGGTATCGGTATATATTTTATTATTGTACGATTTTTAACCATGTTATCAGCAAATTTAATGTTCTTTTATTGACGTTTATAAGAGTATTCAGTAATGAGGAGATATGGACAATAATTGGAAAAATTCAGATTCAGGAAGGATATAGGAAAGTACTGGTTTCGTAATAGAGTTGTGGATGAGTGGAACAAACTCCCGAGTACAGTTATAGAGGCCAGAACGTTGTGTAGCTTTAAAAATAGGTTGGATAAATACATGAGTGGATGTAGGTGGGTGTGAGTTGGACCTGATAGCTTGTGCTACCAGGTCGGTTGCCGTGTTCCTCCCTTAAGTCTATGTGCATTGGCTTAAGCCGGTAGGAGACTTTGACCTGCCTCGCATGGGCCAGTAGGCCTTCTGCAGTGTTCCTTCGTTCTTATGTTCTTATTAGATCTTATTGACGAAAGAAAGACTCAACCAAGCAGAAGTGAAGAATGCCCTACTCAAGTTGAACGAAAAAAAAAAAAGCCATTCTACAACGAGGTAGGTAGACATACTGGGGGTCATTAGGTAAGACACATATGCAACAGTTAGGTATCTTTATTTCGAAACGTTTCGCCTACACAGTAGGCTTCTTCAGTCGAGTACAGAAAGGTACTCGACTGAAGAAGCCTACTGTGTAGGCGAAACGTTTCGAAATAAAGATACCTAACTGTTGCATATGTGTCTTACCTAACAATCTGTCGGTATTTCATACCATTTTAATGTTCATACTGGGGGTCAACATACACCTTATCGTGGAATTTGAGATTTTTTTTATTTTTCTGAAAAGCCATTTTTTTTTCAACAAAAATTGTATCAATTTATTTCTCTATACATCAGGATGGGTTTG
The DNA here is from genome assembly GCF_038502225.1 of Cherax quadricarinatus. Lineage (NCBI taxonomy): Eukaryota > Metazoa > Arthropoda > Malacostraca > Decapoda > Parastacidae > Cherax > Cherax quadricarinatus. The sequence continues at coordinate 5,831,363 of NC_091339.1, forward strand.
TACAGGAAAGCACTGTTTTGGGAGGAGTTGTAACCGAGTGGAACGAAATCCCAAGTAATGTCACTGAATTGATTAGTTGGAAGATATAAAAGTAAGTTGTACTGATAAACGAATGGTGGTGATTGATCTGCTTACTATATGGGCCAGTAAGATTATTGCAGTGCTCTACCATTCTTTTATTCTAAATCTTGGATGGATGGAAGGTGGTTTGGAGGACGCTTCGGGAAGAGTTGGGAGAAAGTGAGAGACTAGTTTTTAACGGTAAAGAATTGAGTATGCAGTGTGTGTGAGCATATTAGATTGGAGTGAGTGATAACAAGTGTTTTTTTGGGACGAGACGTGCTGTCGTAGTATGAACAAGGTAACGTGAAGAAAGTCAGGGACAACTGGTTAACAGGGCTCGAGTTCTACAGATGGGAAGTATAGTGGCTGCTTTCTGGAGGATGGGGACGCTGCTGCTGCTCGAAGACTCGTCTTCCATCTTTCTCTGCATTGAAGATTGAGATACTTGTGCAACATATGGGAATCTTTTTTGAGGAAACGATTCCTCAACAAAGATTCCCATATGTTGCATAAGTGTCTCAATTTTCAACTTGTCAGTTTTCCAAACTATTTATCACATTTCTCTGCATTAGACTGAAGAAGCCACTGGCTGGCGAAACATTCCTTTTCATTCGTCGCTGTTTTCAGTTTCTGTAGTTCCAATCTCTCTCCTTTGTAGTGCATGTCTTTACACTTAGTGAATTGAACAGCAGCAGCCAAGGTATTTTTCCGGGGACCCCTCTTGTCTCCCATTTGTATTCTAATAAATAATTTCACTGTGCACGGTGCATGCACGCAAGCGCTCGCGCATCTATGTTTTCACATGTTGCTTTGTGTGGAATAACACAGGATGGGTTTCTACATACCAGGTAATGTGAAATTAAGATACATGTGCAACACCGAGCACTTTACGAAATGTTTCGCCTACTAAGTTTTTTTTGTTTTAATTCAGAATAGAACATAAAATATAGAAGATATGCTTGATAGAGGTGAGGCCAAGATGCTGGTACATAAGTCAGCTGATAGTGGTGTATTCAGTAGGGTAGCATCAGTTTAACCAGTAGTCTTGATATGCTGAATCACTTAGAATTGTGATTCCGGAAATAGTTTTTCCTTGACGTATGCACCGTCACCTAGACCTCACCTCAACGGATTTGACCCCCCATCCCCGCACACAACCCACCTGATCTCTCATCCTCTTTTGAATTTAAAAAGAAAAACTGATGACCAAAACGTTACCTAAATAAAATGACCTGAGTGTTGCATATGTGTCTTTATTTTACAACTTGTCGGTATTGAGATACCGTGTACACGAGGTAATGAAATAACAGCCTGAGAAAGGAGACCATTAGGGTGATGAAGATATAATTAAGCATAATCCCTATGGCTTAGTAGCTACGGTAGCTTTTAAGGCTTCCTTCCGATAGGTCTAGAATTTTGATTACCTGGAGATTATCATTTTAAATTATCTGTAACTCGTAATGAAAGTTAAGTTTTTTAGTAAGTTATTAAAATGACAAGTAGGATAGCAAGATGTAGGGGGAGAAGCAAGACACTGATGTAACGTGGCACCAATACTGATACACTGTGATGTAACGTGGCACCAATACTGATACACTGTGATGTAACGTGGCACCAATACTGATACACTGTGATGTAACGTGGCACTAATACAAACACTAATATTTAAAAGAACTAATATATAGGAAAGAATCAATGTAAATTGTCATAAGTATACAAGTTTCAGAGTTACAAACAAAAGTATATAACACGGCTAAGTTTTATCAGCATTTGGTGTACATTTTATTTATATAAATTTGAGCACGGCACACTTCACCACGGGTCTAAAAATAGCTCTCTCGTGTTTTGATAAACAGTACACTGTATCACAAACTGAAATATTGTAACGTCACTGTGTATATTTGAAAAATATAATACAGGTTTGAGCATTGCACACCGCCGTGGAACATTGCACGTCCCGTTCGTAAGTTGTTGTCGGTTAGAATCATGACACCTGGCAACTTGTGT